>NW_024402412.1:0-12000 GCF_016859285.1 Xiphias gladius
GAAACCTCAGGAACAGCAACAGAGGAGGGATCCCTTTCCCAGGACAGACAGACATGCAATAGATGTCGTGTGTACAGAATCAAGATCACCAAAAAAAATCAAGCATATACAAATTATGATGACAATAATACAGATATATGTAAATGGTAAAACTAAGTGAAGAGTATTGATCCATGACAAAAATGGGCTAATGTCCTTTTGGCAGGATGTGGAAAGAGGGGCAGGTGCAGTGGAGCAAAAGATGGCTCTTCTCTCTAATAAAGCCTGTGGTGACCTTGAGTATCCCTCTGTCAGAGACTCCATGAGGGCCCATGCATATGCTAGGGAAAGATTACATTCAGTGATAATATAGTTGACTCATGCACTGACTCGCATAATAATATTTAGGGACTGACTGAGACTGCTAACCGTATGCTCTCTGCTGCAACATAAAATCTTGTCATTTTTATAATGTAAATCTTGTCAAACATTAGACAGTACAATCTTAAAGAGTATATTCCAAGCTTTCAAACGAGGTAATACATGAATATTTCCACATTTGAAAATATAAATGTATTAATATGCCAATGTGAATAATATGAATTATGAATTATTATACATGAACCTCAGAGCGTTGGTGCTCTCTGAACATTTAAGGGTTAAGGACAGTCTTCAGTTCACATTGATGAACATTTCCCAACATTTCACAGTTAAACCTAGCTAATTGTTCAATTGCAAATAAGGCACTAAAAAGTGAAACAGCTGCGGTACAAGGGTATTCCACAACACTGCAGCCATTCCGGGCACTCAAGGCACAGATATAAAGGACTACATAAAGCCTATGGAGGACGAGATTAGTATTAATAATTGTTGGTGCAACTACAAAATGAAAATAAAGTAAAATCAAAAAAGAAAGAAACATAAGTGCGACCATATTAACCAGTCAGTATTCAACTACAAATGGCACCAGAGGAACAGTCTAGTAAATCAGCAAATATCATTCATATGAAATATAATAGAATCCAAAAATACTGTCAACAAATAGTACATTTTTTTTTGTAATCTGTTTATGAATACCCCAAATGGGGGTCAAAATAGTGTTTAAAGTCCTTTTAATATTCACAAAGACAAGATATGGGTAATTGTGGACAGCTACACCTGAAAACGTGTATATTTTAGAAAATCTTCCACAACATTTTGGAGGTGCCACCGAGACCATTATTCCATGGCTGTCTTCTGGAAGGACATCATTCCCTGGCCAGGACATTGAGTGAGAATCCTCAAACCTAACAAGAGAGTTTTTTTCAGAGATGCTCAGTGGTCTCCTTTCTAGAAAGCAGAGTACATTGCTTAGTGGGGTATAGAGAATAAATTGGCATTTATTGTTTGTGTGAAGATTTAGTTTTTACTCTTTCTTAAATTTTAAAGTCTATGGGTTTAGGTTTTGAAAACACACTTACTGTGAACTGTTGATTTGTTTTCTGATTCTGTGTGTGTGTGTGTGTGTGTGTGTGTGTGTGTGTGTGTGTGTGTGTGTGTGTGTGTGTGTGTGTGTGTGCGTGTGCGTGTGCGTGTGCGCGCGTGTGTGTGTGTGTGTGTTTCTTGGTAAGAAGAGGTGAGATGCTTCACATTGAGAAACATAGCATTACAGTGCTTTATGGGGTTGCCTTGGTTAACTGCATTTGATATGATACTTTTATTTCCTTGTAAGTCCTTTTGGCCATGTCTGTGGTGTTGAAATGAACTCCACTCATTTAAAAGTGCTTACATTATTTGAGTTAAATGATCCCTTTTTGTTACCATTTTTGAGGGAAAAACAAAAGGTAAGAATATTTTTATTTTGTTTTAGATTTATTCCATAACTAAGTTTTTATTTTCTCATTCTTAGTTTTCCACTTTTCCTTTTCTCCTTCTTCTTTTTACTGAAAATAGAATAATCATTCTGTTTATGTTTAAAATTATTAAATAATAATAATAACAGTAATAAATAAGGCCTATTATCTAACAGGATCATGATGGGTGCCAAAAACAGCTAAAGTTTTGTATGAACTATATGGCTTTACTGCCATACAGACATAAAACATTAGGAGTGTGGGAGTTTTCAGTATGCCTCTCTTAGAACATTAAGGAAAAAGTTGGCAATGAGATTTGAGGGTCAAATTAAAAAGGCTAAAGCGTAATTAAATTAATGTTAAGTGGGCAAAAGAACTTAAAAGTTTGAAATTGTGGGAGAAAGAGGCAGATAATAGACAGAGGACCAAGAACTTGTGTAAAAGTGTGAGAGTATTTGTTTCTTCGTCTGTAGATAAAGCACATGAGTAAATGAAGCAGATGACCCCTAGAGCCCTTGTTGAAGATGTCACAGGCTCAGCTTATTACACCACACCATTTTGTGATCATGTAGCAGGGTTTGAACCAAGATGGCCACGAGATGGGTCTTTTGAAAACTCCTTTTATTGACATTATAGCATGAATTTATAGATCCTCCTAATCCCACAGGGCCTTCTGACTGGGATTGCGAGTATATGGTAGAGTGTCTTGGGGTCTGGGATGACATTGGTCAAAAGGTCAGTCACACAGGTCAGATGATATCAAGCCACCCTAAAAACTTTATGAACACTAGGCAGTATTCATAAAGTTGATGAAATTGACTGCCCTGCAAGAACACACCCTCCACAGCAGGGAGATGGAGCATCTCCCTGGTGGGCAACAACGTCTGTTGTAGATGTTGCTCACTCACTCCACAGAATACACTCCGCCCACAGGTTGAAAGTGGAACAGCACGAGAAGACAGCAAAGGAGCTACTGCAATGCCACCTTCTGGCCATACACCTCTACCATATACTGGATTATTGGACCAAGCCTTAAAGATATCTATGCAAGATATTCAGGAGACACCATGGAACCCAATAACTTTGCAGAAAGGAGTGCAGTTCAACCCAGCAGGCCTAGGCAGAACATGGGCAGGAAACGGGCAGCCAAAGCGTCAATCCAAATATTGTATCCCATGTCCACAACTGCACAGTTACTAGCAGTGGGTGGTGCTTTGGAAAGCTCATTCCTTGGTCCAATGATAGAATGCCCTACTGGAACTGGGGGTGTTCAATATGTTTATAGACCATGGGAAATAACAGAATTACAGGCCGTCATTGATAACCTTCCAGAGCCTAAGAGTACTTGAACATGTTTTCAAATGCCCCAGAGAAGATGGTGGCACAGTGCCGACCCACTTCAGCAGAACTGGAACACGTATGTGTGACCAAAATGGGTCTTGCCTAGGGAGAAGTCAAACCAGCTAAGTGGGATTCAGCTGCTCCATGGGCTATTGCAAATGCTGCTCCTTAATAAAACCCAACTGACAGCTTTGCGCTAAGCACTGGAGACCAAATTCAAACCAGTCATCAATATGACAACTATGAACGCATGTGTGCAAAAGCCAGGAGAGACTTTTGATGACTATTTCTCCAGAAATCTTCAAGTCATAGTGGTAATGAACAACCAACTCCTGCTTCCACTATTCCTTATTACATCTTGAGTTTGTCACATGTCACTTTGGAGAGGTGCAATGTGTTGAATCCAACCACTCCTCTTCCCACTGAGGAAGAGGTGGTTCCTCATCATTGTCTGGCAGTAATTACCCAAGCGGTAACTCCCATGCCTGATCTCTCTACCACACCTCTTCCTAATCCTGATCTGGACTATTATGTGGATGGATCAGCTCGAAGAGTAGACGGAGTTGGAGCTTTTGGCTATGCTATTGTCAATAATAATTATGTGGTGGAATCTGCAAGACTCCCTCCTCACCTTTCTGTTCAGGCGGTTGAACTATTTGCTCTAACACGGGCATGTATTCTTGCAGCTGGAAAATCTGTCAATATCTACACTGACAGCAGGTATGCTTTCGGAGTTGTACATGACTTTGGGACACTATGGAAAAATAGAGGCTTCCTTATGTCACAAGGAACATCCATTCAACATATTCAGCTTGTAACCAACCTTTTTGAAGCCATCCTACTTCCATCTCAGGTGTCTGTTATGTAAACTGACAATCTCAGATTGGGGATGCTGTTGGAGGAGCAGAAAAAGGCCATCCTTTCTAGCCTGGAGACTGATGAGTCTTTATATTCAATAGAGGTGAGAGGGAACAAATGGTATGCAATGATGACTTACAGGGGTAGCACACGTATCCTGGACAACAAGTGCCCTTTTGAGTATAGATTCATGCTTACGTCCTGTTGCAAGGCCGTTAAGGAAGCTGGAACAATTTACGTAATTTGTGAATACAGTCAACAAATCAGGAGACAAGACTATACGGAAAAGATTTGATAACCACTGTATTACTAATAAATATGGTTCACTCATCCGACTTCATAAGTCAACAGATCTTAGCAATAGACAATTGCCTGTAGATCAGGTGAGAGTGCTTGAAAAACCACCCTATTGTTTTCGCTTTGCAACCCTCCATATTCAACTGGAGGAGAAAGAATTAACACAATATCTATAGGAGTAACTGATTGTGTAGAATATGGAGGTGTGGGCTTGTGAGCTTGAGAACAGTTGTAGACCTTGTCTTTATGTATATTTATATATAAAATATATATATTTTATGATAAATCAGTAGAAGACAGGAATTGAATAATGCTCCTGTCAGGAGGTCTAGATCCTTCCTATAGATTCTATAACTGCTGCAGCCTTTAACTGACAAGTCTCCTGGTATTAGAAAGTAATTAATTTTTTCCATCCCCAAGTAGGAGTGACCACACTAGCCCTACATTTAGATAGTTTATCTTACACTTTGTTGGTTTTGTTTATGCAACTGCAAAGGGTTTTATGCGTTTCAGAGATACCTTGAAATCTCACAAAATGACTTTGTTGAAGCATCAGCAAGCTTTAGACTTTTTTCTTGATCATTATATGTTTTATGAGTTGTACTAAAGCCATGATATGTAAACTTATATTACCTTGTTAACTGCTGTAGCAATTCAGCCTGATGTGAAAGTTAGTGATAAATTTGGGAATATTGATGATGAAAGTTATTTTCAACAACTGTATCTGTAATGGTGTGAAGAAATCTAAGTATGGTGTCAGGTGCTGGAAGCTTTTGTTTATCGTGGGACGAATGGACTATTGCCATGTGAAATAAAATCAATGTTACTATGCATTACAATTGAATTTACTATAGCATTATGATGACGGTATATGTATTTGTATCTTTATTCTTTTAATGGTTTTGAAATTTACTAATTTGGAGTGATTTAGATTGAAAAGTTGGAGCTGTGTATGATCTTGTATGAGCAAAAAGCAAAAAGCTCATACAAGATCATACAGGATCATATGTTTCCATATGAAGCCCCCCTGGACTCATGTTTTATGAGTCCAGGGGGGCCTACATATGGAGCAACCTGTCACCTTACCATAAAGAAATGGCCAAGCTATGCCTGTCTTTGGTTCAATTTATGGCCAGTGCATGGATAGTGCGTGAACATCATATAAGTTTCTATCCTATTGGATGGTATGTTTGGGTTAGAAGTGAAGATTAAAAACTTGGAACTTAGTTCTTTGTCTCAAGAAACACTATGAAAGATGATGGTAAAGACTCTTTCTATTGAGAGAGAATCTCCCTTGACTTCTTGTGATAAGTTTTGTTTGTCTCCTATATTGTAACTTACAATACATTTCACTTAAACCCTATCAGTGTGTGTTTAATTGTGTACAGTCTTTTTTAGAAAATCCTCCACAACATCAATCATATCACTAACTGAAGCCCAAACAAGCTTCAGCATCCTTAACGTCTGAGTAGCCATGCAACCCAAAAGGTGGATGGCCCCCACACAATAAGGGATTGCAGGCAGGCATGATTCTGTGCAGCTTTGGCGGGTTCTGCTAATAATGCTCATACCCACATGTTGCACAGTCCTAAGAGATGTTTATGAAAAGCAGAAAATTACCAGTACAACTTTTAATAAGAGTCCAGTTACAGTGAATACAGAGTGCAATGATAAAACATAAAAATAAGGCAAAACATAAAAATGAACATACAGGCTATGATAGAAAACTTCATCATCTATCAGTAGAATTCACAAATATCCTCTTACTTTCCTTTACTTTTGTATAAGTTCTGCTGATCCATGTTTTCTTGGGTTTCCCCACAACAGGCAGGGCAAATGGTACACAAGGAGATCAACTGGTTTCTGCACACAATGAACTTGTCAGCAGCACTGAAAAAAGACTAACAATTAGTAGTTCTGTCGATGGCACAATTTGGTGATAAACGTCACCTAAAATCAAACTTGAAGTCAGGGTGCGATTCCTGATGTGGCTCTTTTGACAGTTCCTGGTTTGATGACTCAATCATTTCCTCTTTTGGGCTCCATGACATATCAGCAGGTTGGTCCATTAAAACAGAATATGATTCATCATTGCTGTCTGCAGGATAGGGCAGTGGCGTTGATATTCGTTTCTCAGAAATAAAAAGGTCTACCTAATATTACTGTGCAACATCATACATTCAATGGCCACTTCATTAGGTACAACTGTACAATCAATTCAATGCAAAAGCCTGCCATAAAATCCACCTTTACAAAGCTTATAATGATCAGTTTTTGTTGACAGTCAGTCTGAGATATGTCAATTTAGTTAAATGCAGTGGCGGAGGAAGTATTCAGATGATTTACTTAAGTAAAAGTACCAATATCACCCAGTGAAAATACTCTGTTACAAGTAAAAGTCCTGCATTGAAAATGTTACGTAAGTAAAAGTATGTATAATCAGGAGATTGTACTACACGTCAAGGTTCTAGTGTTAGCAAACTGAAGTTACCAATTATGCCTAATCAAGGGGTAAGTTTTAGAAAATAATAAACTGCAATGCTAGCTAACATTAGCTATAATGCTTTACCAGCTGGCAGGCTTCACAAGATAGCTGCACTGCCTTGTAACTAATACTTATCACATGTTGCTTCCCATTGTTGAAATCATTATGTTGTCTAAATTAGAAGTTGGCAAACATTAGAAAACAAGACTTGCTAAGTATAAATTTCATTTAAGAAATGTAAACTTTAAGTTGCTCTTAAAACAATGATCATACAGTATGATCATACACAAACCTGCAAGCCTTCACCAGATTGGCACCAGCCTTCCACCTGCATCTCTGGGTGATGCCAGAGAAGATGATCTTCATATCTGCATAGTGCAGTCGGAGCTGACGCAGGTCCTCATTCACTGATGTGACGAGGTTGAGGCTTGAGACGTCCCCCAGTTCATTCCCACTGCAGTGGACGAGGAGGCCATCCAGTACTGCTCTTCCGCATAGGGATTGTTCAAAGAAGTGGAAGACCACCACAGCCGAACCAACTGATGTAGATACCATCCACAACCATGGTGCCTGTAGCCAGTATACAAATCACTATAACATGTTCTCCATTGTGTCTGTAGCTCTCTTGGCCCCACGCCGGATGCAGCTGTCCCCTATGATCCAGACCATGGCTGAAAGGAAAAACATTGTAATGGTGAAAAATGTATCATATTGTAGGCTATAGAGAAAGGAGGCAAAAGAAACGACACTCCAATTAGATGAGCTCCACACAGTTATTTGAAGATACTCCCTGTCCTAGTTGTAAAAAAAAACAAAACAAAAAAATAAACAGCTGATGTACTATTTTTAAATAGTAATAGAAAAGTAACTAATACTCGTTTTGGTGGCATTGTGTGGCATAACATGATGGTTACCAGCACTCATTAATGTTACTAATACCGAAAGAGAGAGAGAAAGAATCATTCCAATACATGTTTTGATGCCCATCATCAACAATGAAATGGATAGAGCGTTAATATTACTGCACACACAAATAGTGTTGAACTGTGGGCCAACCACTGCCAACCGGAGATGATCTTCTCTCCTCAGTTGTGTACTCAGCAGCTAAACTCACATTTCTAAGCTGGAGACTACAGAGAAAGTTTTGTTTTTACAAGTCCCTCTGTGTTCAGCTCTCAGTACTTTCATATTATCTGCCTGAATCTCCGTGGATTGGAGTTTAGTTTCATGCCTATATTGTTTCTACTTTCAGATGTAGGTCTTAATTTACTGTTACCAACCAATTTCAGTATTGGAGCTGTGCCTAACACAGCTGATGCACACCAAACCTTTTCTGCTCTTGCTGCTTCACATTAAAAGCTTTCCACAGAGCAGGATGCTTTTATTGTGAAGAATGCATAGGGTTATAGGGCAAACCCTGATAGGGCAGGCATCAAGAGATTTATAATTGCTGAACTGGTTGAATGTGTAAATGCTCACACTACCAACAAGGTAAGAACACACGTCTGGAAATGTTACTTGCAGTAGGTCACTGAGATCATTTGACCAGTCTGTGTTCTTACGGATCAAGCCCATTAATTTCTTTTGTTTCCTCAAAGTAGTACTCCTTTGCTTTCTTGTTCAGCTTCTCTTGGTATGGAATCTTGCACTTGATCTTTACACAGTCCATTCTGGGTTAATCTAAATGTCCATCCTCCAGACTTGTGGACTCAGCCTTCGCAGGAGTGCCATTTTATGGATGATTAGACTGGCTAACAAAGAAAGACAGAAAATAAAGAAGAAAATACGATCTGAACTGACTGGCTTGGTAAATTAATTAAATTATTTAAAAAATAAATAGAAAAGTATTAGAAAAGAACAAATCTTATTCATTTTATTTTCAAATGGAACCAGTATATTACTCAGACAACCTAATTATTTATGTTTATATGGGTACTGATGATCATAATTTTCCATCATCTTTTGTTCAATTTTAAAGTGGTAAGAAATAAGTTCAGCATTGACCATTAATACAGTAGCCAACTGAGAGAGCATCTACACTCTCTTATGAAGATGTGGTGGGCACCGTACTGATTGTACACCATGTCCTGGGGCCAAAGTTCGACTACACTGACCACAAATATGCTGACCTCACTACGCACGTCTAGTGGGATTCTGGGACCTTCGGGAGGGGATATGCTGGCAACAATTTACTGTAGAGAAGAAAGGTACAAAATTTCATCTTTGAAATAATAACTCGACACTGATTCTTCTGTGACTTGAGTAAAGAATTTCAAGCATTGCAGAAAATATCAGAAATTACCAGTATACAAGGTTAGAAAATTGATATTGTGATTTACATTCTGATGGGGTCATTAACATCCTAGTTAACACTTTGGAGGATAATTTTGAACACTATTTTGTACAAATAATGCAAAATTGTGCTCTAAGAATACTAGCATACAAGTGCTCTTGTATGCTTGGTCTGAAACTGCTGTTGTGCATATATACTGTATATATTTGTGTGTATACACTGTGTTGTGTCATTAATGTGCACTCATGTGACTTCTGAAAAATATAAAGTCCATTTGAATGAGACATGTAATCTTATTGAAACTTTATTGGCCCATCTCTAATGTGATGGATATTGCCAAACAATGCAATTTTATCACTATTCTGAGATAAAATCAAATGTATGCCAGCTATTTACAGGAGGCTGCCTCATCAAGGATAAGTTGATTCATTTTCCTATATTAAGTCTACTAATAGTACTTTTAATTGAGGACTACATTTATTTCTTTACCATATGGTCTTAGAATATAATTAATCAGATCTCACTGAAAATAAATTTAGTTGTATCAGTTTCTCAAAACCTAGTCTGTGTCTGTTGTAGCCTATCCTTGTCATGTCATTTGTGTTTTGATAGTTGACAGAAGTGACCTATTCACTCACACATATAATTGGGTGTGTAGTAAAGTTGCATCATTTTAGGAGCAAACTGCAAAATGAATGAATGACTGAATCAATGAATGAATGAATAAACAAACGAACAAACAAAACAGTTGAGTCATCTTCTTATCAGTCCTTTATTGTTGTTTTTTTTCTCTCTGGTGCTCATTCTAGAGGCTGATCGGTGGGAGAAAACGAGGGCTAGTGGTCAGTCTGGATGAATGAGTGAATGTGGTAACATAGAACAAAAACCTGTCTGGATGGTACCAATATACAAATGTGTCATTTTAAAGAAAAATGTAGTTTATGACTACATCACTTTAGCTATTTAGCTATTTTTTTATGACTCCTAATTCAATGAGTTTATTTTTTAGAAAGTCTAGTGTGATTACAGTGGGTTTTAACTCTTTCCTGGCAAGTTAAAAGATAAATCAATTTGATTAAACCAGAGCACGGACACTATGCATTGTGTCAGTCTTGTCGGCTGTGACAAAGACAAACATTCGATTTTGTTACAAAAATGACACCTGTAAAAGAGACATATTTTCTTCCAGTTTGTGTCCAGCAAAAGGACACAAACTTTGATCCCCTCACCACCGTTACGATAGCGTAGCTCTCCATCAGCCTCTTTTAAATAGCTGGCATGTGGAGATCTCAACAGATGTGATACATTCACTAATGTTTCCCGTTCCTCATACTTGACCCCAGAAAAAAAAAAAAAATTGTATATGTAAACTTATATATAAACTCATCACTCAAACCCGGAAATACAGAACCCTTTTATCCAGACCTGCAGTCACAGCCAGCTTTAGTTGTGTTCACACCTGATCTGTCTGGACTGTTCTAAACAAACTCTTACATTTGGCTGTTTAGCCCACTGCCTATAGCTGAGAATGATGCCAGTCAAAGTACATGTTTGGTACAGATCTGGTTATGGGACATGGTTAGCCTAGCTTAGCATAAAGACTGGAACCAGGGGTACATAGCTAGTCCAACTCTGCCCTAAGTGAAAAAATGCCTACGAACACTTGTTTCTGTGAAAACTGAGTCATTTTCACACATGAACTCCAGCCAATGATTCTATGGACATTGTCCGCAGTTGCCCTTATGCAGCCGGAGATTTTTCGTGTCACGTTCACACCTGGAAATACTCTTGTTTAGACAAGTGGTGGTCCCTGGGTAGATATGCAGGAGGCATGATAAACACGTTAACAACACGTCCACCCACTTGTTGGAGAAAAAGATGCCCAGATCAGGGCCAGAGTGTATCTCTGGACGTCTCTTCCATCAGTTATAACTTCAATGAGGGTCATGAACTCATCACCCTCACTTTTTGAGACTGCAGTCTCAAAAAGTTCACAAAAACTCACTGGAAATGATCAGAGTTCGATGCAATAGAGTTTATTCTTTCACAAGAGATAAACCCGAGTTTGCTCCGTAAACCAACTGAAGAAAGCATAGCTATACGTCCATTTTTATACCCCAAATCGCTCCTCCTTGCTGGTGGGTTCTCCACCTTCTTTTCTCAAAAATGAACTTCATCAGGAAATAACGGTGTAATTGCTTTCCATATTTGGTTTCATCCTCCATATCCACATGGAAATAATGGTGTCAGTCTGTCTGGAAAATCCCCAACTTGCTGTTACTTGAGTGTAGGCCACATTTTTTTTACTTTAAAATGTCCAAACTGTGTATTACAGCAATCCTTTTCTTAACTCAGGTTAATCACAATACTTCTATTACTCATTGCAAGCCCAGTGATTGAGTCTGATTATCATTAAACTCAATGTTAAAAGTTCTCCAATACATTCTGGTCTATACTGTAACACACAGAGTATATTCTTAATATACCTTGTCACACAGAACATATATTCTTAACATTCTTGATATACCTTGGCACACAGATAATATTTCTTGGGATTTTATTACTACACACTCACTGTGAAGTCTCTGGACAGTTACCTGCTCTGTTCACACATCGGTTCAATCAGATATTACATGGACTTTTGCACTAGAGAGCTGCAAGGTAAATCCAGTTTAATGTCCAGTTCAACTGATTTAGACATTTGCGTTCACACATACAGCTCCGCTGGGTAATTTTTTACAAAAGGTCAGGATTGCAAGTGCATGCGTGAAAGCAGATTGGCTCAGTGATTGTACAGAGCCCAGCGCCCAAAGTCTTCTCATCTCAGTGAGGTAGCCAGGTTTGATACCATATTACCTGAACAAAGAATCCTACCAGTTTTCTTATAACAGAATTTCTTCTTTTGTTATATTTTG
>NW_024402413.1:0-2000 GCF_016859285.1 Xiphias gladius
AGCCAAATGCTTCAAAACCAATAGGATGGTGCTTCAAAGTACCGATGGATAATGATCCAAAACATACTGCGAGAGCAACCAAAGAGCTTCTCAAGGCAAAGAAATGGAATATTCTTCACTGGCCAAGTTAGTCACCTGACTTCAACCCAACTGAGTATGATTTTCACTTAATGAAGACAAAACTGAATGCAGAAAGACCCACAAACAAGCAGCAACTGAAAGCGGCTGTGGTAAAGGGCCTGGCAAAAAATTTCAAGCGAAGAACGGCAGCATTTGGTGATGTCCATGGGTTCATTTCATATACATTGTGGTGGTGTACAGTGACATAATTACAAAAATTGTGTCACTGTCCAAATACTTATGTACCTAACTGTATATACATACACCAGTCAGCCACAACATTACAACCTGTAACTTTATATATGTATACATACAGGATATAAATATATATTATATATATACATATACACGTACATATATACACTAACCCATTTTCCATTTTTTTTAAATTTAAGCAGTTCAAGTCCAGTGAATAACCTTAAATGGTACAAAAGCCAGCGGTACATTGCCCAAAATAATGGGATGGGATCACACCAGCTACGACGCCCATTACCATGTTGACATTCCAACCCATGAGTTCTCAGTAGTTATTACTACATTATTTACAGGCATCGCAAGATGGTCTCCAGTTTTACCTAATGTCTTAGAGTGGACAGGAATGATTGAAAATTGGATACAGTGATCTGTGACATAAAACCAATCTGGGCCAGGGCCAAACCCCCTACTTCCAGCACCCTTGCTCGTACCACACATCTTCGAACTAAGCCCTTATTCTGATCCCAAATACACACCTGTAAAGTTTTGTGACTGTGTCTTATACGGTTGTGACACTATCACAGTGACAAAATTGACCGACCGACAGACACCTACCAAAGTACTCAAAACTGTCTCTGTGGTAGTTCCTGCTACAGTAGATGTCCCCAGGACCACATTTTGCCATGATGACACACACACACACACACACACACACACACACACACATACACACGCACATACACACACTTTGTGAGGACGCTCAATGACATAATGCAGTCCCTATCCCATAACCTTAATCATCACAACTAAATGCCTAACCCCAACCCTTGCCCTAACCCTAAAACCAAGTCTTAAAGGAAAAGTAAGCAATTCTCGAGAAAGACTGTTGATATTTGAACTAACTAACAGATACACCCCTCCTTTCAGTGCTCCTTCAGAAGAGCCACCCCCCAAATTAATGCACGCGCATTTCCCAGGCAATGACAAAATGTCACAATCCAGAGCGTCTTATACGACATGGAAGTGGATACTCTCTCATAGCTGAAGCAAACCATCCTGATAATATAATATCTGAAACAAACGACATGCACACAAACAACCCAGCATCCAAAACACAACGGAGAAAAATACCGCCAAGAGTTAGTTGTTTTAGATTGTTTTTACAAAACTACACTGACAGACCACAGGCATATTTGTAACAAGGAATGTAACCTTACCTGTTATGGCATTTCGTATTATGCATTAATCCAAATAATCCCACTGTGCTAGCAAACTTCTATTTTTAGGTCTTTGTGGTTATGAAACCCTTCACACATTTACGGACAAATACCACGATATAGAGCAAACAATAAGACAGCAAACTGTGGCTACAGTTGCTGCTGCAAAGCCAACTTGCAGAGAAGAGAATACGGTTTCCAAGAGCCAGGATACCAGCTCCAGACAGCGATGCAATACAGCTCTCCTGCTACTACAGCTAACATCACACCACCAGCATATCTTGGAAAACTAGAAAGTAAGTCAAATGTCTGTGGGCAAGTAATTTAATGTTACTGGACACACCAATGTGACACAAATACCTGCTTGCTAACTAACCAGTTGGGAATAGCTATCACAAAAATTAATAAACAGGACAAAACAATACTGACCTATTGGCTCTGTGAAACCATGGCATCCCTAAATTGGCA
>NW_024402416.1:0-2000 GCF_016859285.1 Xiphias gladius
CTCTCTTTTTTTGACTTGCCAGAGCGAACCAAATCCTTTCTACTGCTTTTGTCCCGCTCTTTGTCCTTTCCCACTTTCTTGACTCGCTTTGCTGAGGGGAGGCCAGATGAGACAGAAGCAGAGCCTGAAGTGACCGTCAGAGAGGAAAGGCATTTGCTTTTGGTTCTGATGGAAGATGAGGAGGAAGACTCAGATTGGCCAATTTTCT
Organism: Xiphias gladius; assembly: GCF_016859285.1. NCBI lineage: Eukaryota > Metazoa > Chordata > Actinopteri > Istiophoriformes > Xiphiidae > Xiphias > Xiphias gladius. The sequence goes on from NW_024402416.1 coordinate 209, forward strand.
TTAATGCGCGAGATTTCTTTTTTGGGTGATGTCGTCCAGTCTTGGGGGAAGTCTTAGTTTTGGGGCTAGGAACAGGTGGTTCTGGAGGCAGGGCAGCAGGAGGTGTATCCTCCAAAGATGGGTAGTCAGAGTCCAAAGCCTCACCATCCAAAGACAATACGTCAATCTCCAGTTTGTCTGAATAGCGGTCTGACTCGTAGCTGTGATACCTGGGAGGTGAGGGCGACTGTGATTGGCTGCGACAACTTCCCCTGTCCTCCACCTCTGCGGCTGAGTGCCATTTTCTCTTCTTCTTCCTCTTGTGGGGCTTGTCAGAGTCCTGCGTGGGCCTACAGGGGGAGGTCGGGGCGAGTCTTGGGGAGCCGGGTACGGTGGTGGTAGTTGTGGTCGTGGTGACTGTGATGGTTCGCTTGATGGCAAAGAGGTCAGACCCATTGAGGTCTTGGATAGATGGTGGGACAACAGGACGACCGTCCCTTCGCCGATCCCTCTCGCACTGCCTGTCTCTATCAACTTCCCTCTTTTCCCTGCTTCTTTTAGACCTCTTTGAAATGTCCCGCTCTCTGCTGCTTAAGTGTTGTCTTCCTTTCCTTTCCCTCTCCTTCTTTCTAGAGCTGGAATCTTGATCTCTTTCATCTTTTCTATGGGTACTGGTACAATTTATTTCTCTCTCTCTATCCCTGTCTCTCTCTCTTCCTCTCTCTCTACCTCTGTTTCTATCTCTAGTTCTGTCCCTGTCTTTATCCCTTTCCCTCTCTCGACATCTTTCTTCAGATAGGCTTGAAAAGGAGTGTCTTGTCTGGCCCCCTCTGCCTGAGGAGTTGCAGGATCGTGAGGCCTCTGGGCTGCTGTGCTGTCTTTTCTTCCTCTTTTGGCTGCTGCTCCTGCTGCTCCTCCTTCCTTTAACCACTTTCCCAGTTTTGTGCCCTCGCTCCCTTTCTTTGCTTTTCTCCCAACCTCCCTCTTTATCTTTCTTTCTCTTCTTTCTTCTCTCCTCCTTCTCCCCAGCCTTCCTATCCTTGCTTTTCTGTTGTTCTCGGTCCTTGGAACTTTTGGAGGACTTTCGGTTTTTGCTGCCTTGCTCTACAGGACGAGTGAGAGGGGAAGAGGGTGTAGAAGGATGGGAGGTAGGAGGCAGTGGCTGAGGAGAGAGGGGAGAAGAAGCAGGAAAGGAGAGATATCTTTCCTTCCGCCTGCTGACCAGCTTCCTTCTCAGGTCCTCCACTCCCACCACAGGCTCATCCTCAGGCTCCCTGTCCACCTCCCAGCCACCCTCTGCGCACACAGACACAAAGCCATCCCCATCCAGCACCCGGAGGATGCGATCTGGCTTTGAACCAAAGAAGGAGACGTTGGGAGAATTCAGGGGGAGGATTTCTCCAGCTGTTCTCTTATTGCTTCCATCTCTGTCAGCAGCCCCAACTATCTCCCCCTCCTCTATCTCAGAGTGATCAGAGTCAGCATTCTTCCTCTGCTCCCCAGCCTTGGTCGTGCTACAATCCACTCTCCTCCTCAGAGGGAGCTGGCTGACCAGACAGGGGCTTGGCTGATGAGTCAACATGTTGGTGGAATCTGGAGGTTCTTTCTCTTTCTCCTTCGCATCTTCTCTCTCAGCCTCTCTCTTCACCCCCCTCACTTTGTCACTCCGATCATCAGTATCTGATGCTGGGGAACCCGTGGGGTCAAAAGGGTCATATTTCTCCCCTTCCCCCGCCTCCCCCATGACTCTTCCCTCCTTGTCTCCTTCAGTTGGATGGAAAGGATCATACATCTTACTTTTCCTGCGCTCTTC
>NW_024402418.1:0-2500 GCF_016859285.1 Xiphias gladius
TTCACAAACCTGACTTGGTTGCACCCACGTATGAGGGCAGAAATCCGGGGGGATGGTGCTGGGTTCAAATGTGGAGAGAGACTGCGTTGCTAGAGAGGCAGAAGTGGAGGACACCCTGTCCACCTTTGTGCCCTGGGTCTGACCTTTTACATGATTCTGATAAACTGACGAGTTGACACAGACAGAGGAGGATGTAGACAAGGGTGACGATGGATCAGATGAAGGAGAAGAAACAGACAAGGAGGGGGAGCAGGGAGGAAGGCTCCTGGCAATCTCTCTATCTCCACTTGGGGAAGAGGAGGCAGCAGGCCTCCTTTTGAAGCCTGGTGCTGGAGTCAAGTCCATGGGCCAGGGAAAATGGTGGTGCAGAAGTCAGAAAGTGGGACCTGGCGGGTGGAAGTGATGAGCGAGGCCCACGATGAAAAAACAGAATCCAGGAATAAACCTAGTAAAGTAAAGTAAAAAGATAATTAAAAAGAAATGTCAGTGGAAAAATGCCAAACATATGTTTGAGGTCATTTAGAAACAGTATCTCCATTACATAAATATAAGGCCCCCTTATCAAAAATGTGTTGTTAGTTTATGGTAAAAAGAAATTTAACTGTGCCAATTTATTTCTACAGAAATTTTTAAACTGTAAAATACCGATATGAAAAGGTTACACTTACAAGAAAGGGAAATACAATACAAAGAAACCCAAAATCAGGGACTACCAAAACCAGAGAATGTGTGAGTCTGACTCTGTCCTGGATGAAGAGAAAAAGTGGTGATTGACGGTCTGAGAATACAGTGTATGATTCTGCTAGTCAGCGTGCTATGGAGTCAAGTCGAGTGCATCAGAGGAACAGTAGCTCTGTGGGGACAGACATACAAGCTTCAGTGTGAGTGTCCCTCACATCCAGCAAAAATGTAACAGGTCAAGTCTTAAGATTTAGATTTACTCAATGACAGAAGCTCCAGTCAGCACTGATGCACTCTCACAGAGGCTCACTGGTTTCGCAAATACGGGTGGCTCAGGAGGTAGAGCTGGTTGTCCACTAACCGGAAGGTTCGTGGTTTGATCCCTGGCTCCTCCAGTCTGCATTCAGAAGTGTCCTTGGGCAAGATACCCAAAGAATCCCAAATTCCCCCAGATGTATCATCGGTGTGTGTGTGTGTGTGTTTGTGTGTGTGTGTAAAAAGTGCAGTATTTATAGAAAAGAGCGCTGTGTGAATGTGTGTGTGAATGGGAGAATTTGACATTGAGTGGTCAATAAGACTATAAAAGCTCTATATAAAAGTGAAGTCCATTTACTGGTTTTTAACCAACATTTCAGTGCAAGTTACAAACAAAGTATGAGCGGTAAAGGCAAGATTAGACCAGCAGCAGACCAGCCGTGACCTACTAGGTGATATCAGCCGACATGGTTTCTCTGTCTCTTATCTCTGTCTCTGGGCTGGTCTCTGTTTCTGAGCATGTCTGTCTCTTGTTTCCGGGCTTGTCTAGGGATGGGAATTGATAAGATTTTTTAATACCAATGCCATTATTGATTCTGCTTTTCGGTTCGATTCTTTCTTTTTCCTTAATGAACCTACACAGGTTTTCAGCGTCAACAAAACTGTTTTATTATCTCTGAGCGATCTGTGGCAACAGTCTGTCTGTCATCATCTCAACTGGATGAAATGAGAGAATGTTTGTACAGCATTTGTTCTCATTTTGGTTTTCTTAGTCGAAAAAAATGCGTTAAGCCTGCCTACTTGGCTCTAATGTTATTATAACAGGATATTTACCCTCGATAACAGACGCGCTGGTTGGTTGGGAAGCAGTGGTGCTTGTGTGTAGACTGTCAAAGACATGAAATTCCTGAAATTAAAGCCCTTATTCTGTAGAAAGATGTTAAGGCATATTGATTGTGTTTCCATTCTTTCTAGAAATTACCATTTTACAGACATTACAACTAGCACTGCAGTGTTTCCCACAGGCTGGGAATTTACCTGTGGTGGTGAGTGGCTCAGTGAGTGACCGATGTGCATGCAGAGACGATGTGCAGTTTAGAGGGATAGACTGTAACCCAGGTTACTTTTTGTAGCAACAATTTACGGATGTCCCCTAAATGCTCTAAAAGCTTCACTGTTTCTCCAATACATTAATTAAATTGTGGTATCCCACCAAAATATCAAGAGTGACCGCAATATATTGATCATACTTACACACATATGTACGTACTCGCATATATACATGTATATATACACACATATATGTATAAACATAAATGCATACAATTATAATCATATGCATATTTATATGTATATATATATATATAAAAATATACACATAGATACATGTATATACATACACACATTCGTATATACATATAGACACATTTATATATACACATACAAATACACATATGTATACACATTTAAATACATATATTTATACACATACACAAAAAAATTACATATACAAATACATACACACTTATATATTATATATATATATATATATATATATATATAT
>NW_024402419.1:0-3000 GCF_016859285.1 Xiphias gladius
AACCGTGGAGAGGAGACTGGAAAATTAGAGCGGATATCAGTCCTACAGTATATCTTATTTACCGCGTTTAGTGTGCGATAAAGCGAGCAAGGCTAGCATTTCATACCGCTACTCGACCGTTAAGACTCTATACCGAGCAATTCCGGTCAACCGGTGATGTATTCGTGCATTTGAATGATACTGCAAGGCAGCTAGCTAGCTAGCTGTTAAGCTAGCTGTACCTTGCGTGACTCGGAGTTAACGTTAAATTATCGGACGTTATTTTTATGAACACACCTGACCTCGTCCACCTGAGACACATCCAAACAGTGGATGGTTTTAATTTCAGTCCGTTAGTGCTGTAGGTGTCGTGCGCGTCGCTTGTGTCATAGCTAGATGACGATTGAATGAAATAACGTTAGCTTGCCAGAGGCAGCGGAAACGAGCCAGTTAACAGGGATAACGTGAATTTATCTTGCTGCTGGCTGATCCACCGCCATCCAGCTAATCTAGCATATGCTGTCTGAGCTAGCCACCCACATCACACAGTCAGCTTGGTAGGTAACCGCCAGTCATAAAGTTGTAGCGACGACCGGACCTGCAAGGGAGCTAGCTCCTATCAAACGTCAAGTTGGCCATTTTCCGCTCCAGTCCAGTGTGATAGGCTGACCAGCGTCATTTCGTGTTTTACGGATAAGGCCGGACTGAGGACAGAAACCTGCAAACATGCCGGCTGTGTCGAAAGGAGATGGAATGCGCGGATTAGCAGTTTTTATTTCGGATATTAGAAACTGTAAGTGATATTTTCTTTCATCTCACTTGCAAATTTATGCCATATACGGTGGTGTGTGTGTGTGTGTATGTTTTTTTTTTGGGGGGGGGCTTAGCAAAGAAAGGTAATGCCCGGACGTCACTATTTTTTACTAGCCATTAACTACTCAATAATGTGACAATTCATACTTGCCAGTATGTTGCCAGCACCATGACCGTTTTACCACCACTTGACTTGCTGCAGCAGAACCAAGGGTGTGATGCCTGGATGCAGAAAATGAAGCCTTTTGCTTTTGAGCGTTGGCTGCCGCTTTGTTCAGACTGAGATCACAAACATCTGTGCGATATTAGAGATCCAGATGTCTGTACTAATCTGGGGAACGGCGATTCACTTAAGTGCTGAAAAGCAGTGTTTATGTCATCATTTTAAGCTTACAGCATGATAGGCGACACAGGAAGGCACTGCTCTGTCAGGAGAATAAAGGCAGGAGATCCTCAGTCTGATCCCCTCCATCAGCCCGGACTCCCTCCCAGAATCCACTGACCAGCTCAAACCAAAGGGCCAATATAGAATGCACGAAATAAATAAAGGTTAATAAATACAGTAAGATGTATTAGTGAACCAATGAATTATTAATAATAACAATAATCATCATCATCATTTAAGCTGCAAGCAACGTTGAATGAGCCGTTGTGCGAGTTGGGGGTGCTAGTGGGATTCTGGTTGACGCAGGTGTGAAATTCTGCCGAGACTTAGCGAACAAGTAAGATGAGGTTATTTCCTGCGTGGAAGCGGACATGACATATTTCACATTTTGTATCACTTCCCGTGTCCAATATGTGGCGCTAAAGAACACACACCAAACAGGCATTATGTTGTTGAATATCAAGTGTAGACAAGACCGTGAAACTTTTATTTAAATAAAATGATGATTGTTACACAAGGTTTTTTTTCTATTGCTAGTAGATGGGGCTATTACTATGATTCAGTATTGGGCTGTAGATGTCTTCAGGCCAGGACACTTATCAAACATGAAATTTGGGAATGATCTGATGATGTGGATAAGAGTTACAATAGTTTCTGTTTTCATGTCAAAACATCAAAGCACTGCCAGGGAAACGCCGTTCCACGAAAAAACTCACCCTCTTAACAGTAAAACATGAGCTGGATCTTAAGGCTATTCTGAAGACATTTTAGGTGGATCTGATCACCCCGCTAGGAGGAGTATAAAGCATGTCCTTTCCTTTTACTAGTCGGTGGTGTTATGAGTATAACTGAATATTAGCATCTAGATGTCTTCAAACATTTGAAGTTTGGGCAGATTGGACAGTTTGAGTTGCGATAACTTCCTGTTGCATGGCGAAACATCGAAAATCACCATGCCGCCAAGGACATTCTGAAAAACGAAAACTCAAAAACTTCAGAATTTAGGATTGCGAAGGTCTTTTAGGATTTTCTGACCAAATTTGAAGCTGATCTGTATAGGAGGAGTTCGTTGAAGTACAATGACTGTAAACGGCTGACTTCCTGTTGGTTTTAGGGTATGGCTCCAAGATGCTTTTTTTTTTTTTTAAGTCTTGGGATGTCACATGTGCTTAACAAATTTCGTAAATGTAGGTGAGATGTACCGCAAGGGCATTGCTAAAATTTTGTAGGATGTGCTATCTAGCTGTTTTGCCAAACCCATATGCAAGACCCTTAAAACATGTAAATTTTTCACCACATCTGAGTCGTGCAAAGTTTTGTGAATTTTTGAGCACCCATAACTCCTCAAAAATGCGATTACTTTGTACAAATATTTTTGTTGTTGTTGTTGTTGTTGTTATTGTTATTATTATTATTAGTGTTAGTATTATTTATTCATGTTAACAATAATAATAATAAACAGCAGTTTAAATAGGATCCTCGTACTCGTAGATGCTCTGGCCCTAATAGTAAGTCTTTAATTAAACTCAAAACAAACATATAAATACAATTAATAAATAAAGTAACAACATAATCAGTTAAAACAGTTACTAAGAGAAGTTAAAAAGGTTTGAGTTTACGGATTTAAAATGACAGAGAGGTACCAACAAATTCATTTTTAAAGTGCTTTGTAGTGAGTTCCAGGTGGATGGTGCAAGGAAGCCAAAAGCAGATCTTCCAAGCTCAGAATGAACTTGAGGGACATGGAGCATAAGTCAGTCATTAGTTCTAATGTAATGTGGTCCAGTGGACCCAACTAACAAGGAAGTAGTATATGAAGGCAG
>NW_024402420.1:0-16632 GCF_016859285.1 Xiphias gladius
CCTTCATATCAGGAAATGTGCATCCAACACAAGTTAGGAATATGAAGTATGTTTTTGTCTTTTGTTTTTTTTTGTACATTTTTATCCTCTGTTTTCACTGGTGGGGATTGTCTTTCTTCATTGACTCTTTTTTTTGCACTTTTCTGTCTTTTTTACCTTTTATTTGTAAACACTTTGTAAAGATGTACATTTTAGGAAAGTTATTCTTGTATGCCATAGGCATGCTATATAATGCTTTCATGTTTAAGTGAAATGTACTGTATTTTTTTAACTGCCTCGTTGTCATTGCTCAACAAAACAATGTACTGGAGGCAATAAAATCAGATTAAACTTATCTTTGTGTTAATGTGGTTATCATTGAATGACAATGTCATCACATTGAATATAGTACAGAGCAGCAGTCGTTGACCAGTCCTCAGTATGAACTATTCACTACTTACCCTGTCAAGAAGAACTGAGCCATCTAATACAAGCATAGCAGCCTGTAAATATGATGATAAAATTTGTTTGAAGAGATGTGACCAGGATATGTACTGAACACAGCATTTTACAGTTGAAAAATAATTTGTCAGTGCTCCCTGTTGGACAAACTTTTTTAAGGCAACACACTTTCAAAACGATCTCAACCAGATCTTTGACATTTATGAACAGCGATTTTTTTTTTTTTGAACTAGTAGTTGTATACTTGCAGTGGTTGAGGAAGTACTAATACCATGCTGTAAGAATACTCAGTTACAAGTAAAAGTCCTGCATTGAAAATGTTACATAAGTAAAAGTATGTATTCAGAAAAATGTACTCAAGAGTATCAAAAATAAAAGTGTTCAGTGCAGAAAAATGGCCCCAGTGATTGATTTATCATTAGATCATTATTATTTATGCATTACTGGGTAAAAATGCTGAGAAATGGCCTTCACCGTTAGGCTACCAAGAGACACGTTCAGACAGTCTGTATGTATGACAAAAGTATTCAGTTTATTGTCATTTAAGACAGAGCAGAGAAAAATTCTCACACTTGAGAAGCTGTTTTAATGTTTAATGAAAAAAAAGAAAAAAAAAATACAATATATACAATATAATACAGTGGACTTTTCAAAGTGCAGCAGGGGTGACGCAGACTGTGGATGCCGTTCATGGGGAGGAAAGTCCATTGCACTTGTCTGTGAGGCAGAAGGCTCCATCACGAATGTCTTAGTGTGAGGAAAGTCCATTGCACCTGTCTGTGAGGTTGAAGGCTCCATCAAGAATGTGTGGTTTTGAGGACCACCCATTGCACTTGTCTGTGAGGCAGAAGGCTCCATCACGAATGTCGTAGTGTGAGGAAAGTCCATTGCACCTGTCTGTGAGGCAGAAGGCTCCATCACGAATGTCTTAGTGTGAGGAAAGTCCATTGCACCTGTCTGTGAGGCAGAAGGCTCCATCACGAATGTCGTAGTGTGAGGAAAGTCCATTGCACCTGTCTGTGAGGCAGAAGGCTCCATCACGAATGTCGTAGTGTGAGGAAAGTCCATTGCACCTGTCTGTGAGGTTGAAGGCTCCATCATGAATGTCCGATTTTGAGGACCGCACATTGCACTTGTCTGTGTGGTAGAAGGCTCCATCACGAATGTCGTAGTGTGAGGAAAGTCCATTGCACCTGTCTGTGAGGCAGAAGGCTCCACGACGAAGTTCTGATTTTGAGGACCGCACATTGCACATGTCTGCGAGGTAGAAGGCTCCATCACGAATGTCGGAGTGTGAGGACCGCCCATTGAAAGGGTCTACAAGCTGGAAGGCCCCAGCATTGCTGTCTGCACTGGTGTCAGACATGGCCTCTTGGCTTGCTGTGCCATCTGCTCGGGTTCAGATGCAGACGCTGCAATACAAAGACACAAAAACACAGATCAGTCCACTGAAACTTTATAAAATACTTTCAAAACTAGATGCTGCTTCTCAAACTTGCATCGAGTATTATCTCACATGTGGTCACATGTCGTCTAGTTTTTAATCACATTTGGCATGAAAACACACTGGGACCCTCTGAAATACTGTCTTACCTTTAGCCCTTTTGGGAACCTTAGTCCTGATCCTCTTTCTCTTTTTGCCCTACACGACAAAACAAACACGTCAGACTTTCCATCTGATATCAGCTGATCAAAACTCTTGGCACCGTGTGGCCTCATTTAGTGCAATGATGCAAACATGTATGAGGTGTGTGAGCATAGTGTACATACATAGTTGTCCCTGGGGGACCACTCAGGGAAGCGCTGAGCATGGAGCCACCTCTCCCTGTGAGCTTCTTCGGAATATTTGGCCTGCTCCTCCATTGACAGAGACTTCCACTGTGGACACAGGACAGCACACTGTCAGTGCACACAGCGACACACAACTACATGCAACTACAGGCTGACTTGTGCACAAACACAAGCATAAAAAAAACGTATTAACAGATGCACACAGATCCACATTAATAGGTGCAGGCCCTGCAATGCAAACTCCCACTGTTTGTTTCTGTCATAAAATGCAGAAAATTCCTTCCCTGGTCACGTGAAAATAACTAAAAAACATTCTCTTTCAAGAAAAGAACAAAAATGACTGTCGAGGTGACAGTAAGGTGACAAGACAACACTTTTAGAAGCATTGTCTTATACACTGCTCACTGTATTACCGCAGAAAGCTTTGAAATCTTTTACTAAACCGTGATGATGTTTGTGTGACACTGAGTGACTCAAACATACAGAGCAAAGACCCTTACCCTCTGTCCAAGGATGGCGTTTACTGTCGCGCTGTCGCTAATGTTCAGTTCGGCCACGACATTTGGCCTCTGCTCCTTCCTGAACAGCATAAAGGCGTTTGGCGGCTTCTGGATGTACGGCTCATCCTCTCGCTCCTGGCTCTCACGCCATCTCTTTCTATGGGAATACAGAAAAACACAGAATAAGGGCACGCATTACCACTGTGCAGAACTGTGAGTGAGGAAAGAAGTAGTTTACGAAGGAGGGGGCGTCGCGGTGGTTTGGAAATGTAGTGTTTAAGAAATAACCTGACAAAACCGTATTTTCTAGTTTGATAAGGGAACTGGATAACGTGAAACTTCATTACATATTTAATAATGAGCTCTGTTACATAATTAGAAACGTTCGTAGTTTAAAGTCCAGGTTTTTTTTTTTTTTTTTTGATAAACTTTCTTCTCGAACCTTCTGTTTAATACCCGCTCACCCATGGTGCACTGCGCCGCTACCTTTCTTCTCGGTTGTGCGGTGGTCCAAAATGTCGCTATAACGCTGTCGCTTTAAACTACTAGTGGAGGTCAGAGATGGGACCATGTCTGTGGTGAGTAAGGGCGACGGCTGCTCTGACCTCAGAAACACACTGCCGCTTCGTACCCCAACAGGGAGAATGAGTGTGCCTTATAAACCTTACTCGTTATTTACGAAAGAAAGTGTATTGAAATGTCCTGTTTTAGTACCATGCATCTGCCCCTTATTACGGATGTGTGGCTATGCTAACAGGAAAGAGGAACTGTCCCTCAGTGTCTGAAGGGGTTGTGCGCCCCCCCAATGAAACGTTGGTACAGTGTGAGATCCATAACTGAGATTTTCATTGTTGGTGTAGGGAAACTGGTAATGCTGTGTGTTGATTCTTATAAAGTATGCCCGGTGACATTCTTTCAGGTAATTCTTGCCGCAGAGTTTCTAAAGAGTGCAGATGAGCTGGTGAAGCAGAAGATTCCCCCCACGTCAGTCATCAGTGGATATCGTCTGGCTTGCAAGTAAGATGCTAACATGTAGAACAACTCGTACATTAACGAGAATCTCACTATTGGAACAGATGACTTGGGGAGAGAGTGCCTAATCAATGCAGCCAAGACCTCCATGTCTTCCAAAATCATTGGAGTGTATCCTTCCTTCTCTATGAAGCAGTGTAAACATGTTTTGTTAGGACCCAACCCCCTGAGTAACTGGAATTTGTTTTTAATTATTCAAAAGATAAGTGCATCCCATTTTAAAATTTGGTTAATTTCTTATTTCACAGATGGTCATGTGCGGTTGAGTTTGTAGCCAATGAGCATAATTTGTAATGGACAGGAGTTACATGTGGGTAAAGAAATCCTTCTCTGCTGCCCTTTCTACCTTGACTCCTGAGTCTTCAGTGATGCCGACTTCTTTGCTAACATGGTGGTGGATGCTGCCCTGGCTGTGAAATTTGTGGACAGCAAGGAGGTAGTCAGATATCCCATCAACTCTGTCAATGTGCTGAAAGCTCACGGCCGCAGCCAGAGAGAGAGCTTCTTGGTTAATGGCTATGCACTGAACTGCACCGTTGGCTCACAAGGTGCGTTTGCTACAAAGCCTGAAATTCACAAATTTCAAATTATAAATTGTGAGAATTTACACAGCCCAATTATGTAATGCTGCATACAAAATTGCAGCTGATTAAACTCCCATTTAAATTTGCTGCAATACCTTGCTTGATGGTGTATGCGGTGATACGCGTGGGAGACAGTACACTGGCTTTGAAAGGAATGTAGTCACAGTGGTTTGTAAACTGTGGCGCCTCTTTTCTGGCCGGACAGTTGAGTATTAACCTGAAATGAGGCCAGTACATGTTTGCTTGTTTCATTACTTTTGTGATTCTTGTCCACATCCTGTTGATTTTTGTGGTAAGGTCAATTTTAATTGCTCTTCGCCTATTTCCCATATTGAACATGCTGTTTTCTGTTTGTTCAAAGGCATGGTAAAGCGCGTTGTTAACGCCAAGATTGCTTGCCTGGACTTCAGCCTGCAGAAAACCAAAACGAAGATGGGAGTCCAAGTTATTATCAACGACCCAGAGAAGCTAGACCAGATCAGGCAAAGGTTAATGATGGAACATTTTTCTTTTTTTTGTCCCATTTACATTTGCTGTGATGCTGACTCAATAGTTTTCACAGTGATACGCGGCGGAGAAAACATTAGCAGCCACAAGTGAAGACAGCAGCTTCTCTCTGAGCTCCTGGACCACTACTGTGGACTGGACAATGTGTCTATAATTCCTTTTTGTGTCTGTACTATATAAGATGATTTACTTAGTTTGATCATAATATTGAGCACAGAACTAAAGTTAAAGTTGTTTATTTAAATATATTTTTTAAAAGAGCACAATCTGTTTGTCTTGCAGACCTATGACAATGCGTAGACTGTGTGTATGTTGTACAATCTGATTTGTGATCCTGAATGTTAGTGGTGAGACTGAAATAATACTTTATTGCTTCAGGGAATCTGATATCACCAAGGAGAGGATCCCAAGGATTTTGGCAGCAGGTGCCAATGTTATCCTGACCACTGGTGGCATTGATGACATGTGTTTCAAGTACTTTGTGGATGTAGGAGCCATGGCAGTGAGAAGGGTTCTTAAGAGGGACCTCAAACGCATCGCCAAGGCAACAGGAGGTAAGAAGAGAGCATGCTGTAGTTTTGTAGTTTGGGTTGAGAGGCTTTTAAATTATTGGTCCTTACAGCTCTGGAATTTTTTTTTTTTTTTTTTTTTTTTTAAACTACTGGTGGTATACTTGCAGTGGTTGAGGAAGTACTAATACCATGCTGTAAGAATACTCAGTTACAAGTAAAAGTCCTGCATTGAAAATGTTACATAAGTAAAAGTATGTAATCAGAAAAATGTACTTAACAGTGTAAAAAATAAAAGTTTTCAGTGCAGAAAAATGGCCCCAGTGATTGATTTATCATTAGATCATTATTATTTATGCATTATTGTGTAAAAATGCTGAGAAATGCCCTTCACCGTTAGGCTACCAAGAGACACCTTCAGACAGTCTACGGCACAAATGTATTCAGTTTATTGTCATTTAAGAGAGAGCAGAGCAAATTCTCACACTTGGGAAGCTTTAAGCACAAAATGTTTTAATGTTTAATGAAAAAAAAGACAAAAAAAAGAAAATACAATATTTCCCTCCAAACTGAAGTTGAGTAAGAATAAAGTAGCATGAAATGAGTACCTCAAACTTGTGAAGAGCTAAAATCAGCTGGTATATTAGCTCAGTCAGTTTATCAGGAGGTGGTTAAAACACACATCAGTAGTCATGCAATACGCCTGAAGGGAAATCAATCACAATACAAGAAGGTAAGCAAATAAACAAAATGGGAAAAAAAAGAAAACACTGTAAAAGTGGGTGGACTTTTCAAATTGCAGGGGTGACGCAGACTGTGGATGCCGTTCATGGGGAGTGAATAAAGTACATCTCTTCCACCTTTGGCAGGATGCAGGTGCCATACTCAGGTACAGTCACTGGAGTGTCCGTGTGAGGCAGCTTCACCCGGACTGTCTGAGGTAGAAGGCTCCATCAAGAATGTCCGAGTGTGAGGACCGTCCATTGCACCTGTCTGTGAGATAGAGGCTCCATCACGAATGTCTGAGTGTGAGGACCGTCCATTGCACCTGTCTGTGAGTGTGAGGACCGTCCATTGCACCTGAGTGTGAGGACCGTCCATTGCACTTGTCTGTGAGGTAGAGGCTCCATCACGAATGTCTGAGTGTGAGGACCGTCCATTGCACCTGTTGAGTGTGAGGACCGTCCATTGCACCTGAGTGTGAGGACCGTCCATTGCACCTGAGTGTGAGGACCGTCCATTGCACTTGTCTGTGAGGTAGAGGCTCCATCACGAATGTCTGAGTGTGAGGACCGTCCATTGCACCTGTCTGTGAGGTAGAGGCTCCATCACGAATGTCTGAGTGTGAGGACCGTCCATTGCACCTGTCTGTGAGGTAGAGGCTCCATCACGAATGTCTGAGTGTGAGGACCGTCCATTGCAAGTGTCTACAAGGTAGAAGGCCCCAGCATTGCTGTCTGCACTGGTGTCAGACATGGCCTCTTGGCTTGCTGAGCGATCTGCTCGGGTTCAGATGCAGACGCTGCAATACAAAGACACAAAAACACAGATCAGTCCACTGAAACTTTATAAAATACTTTCAAAACTAGATGCTGCTTGTCAAAATTGCATCGAGTATTATCTCCCATGTGGTCACATGTCATCTAGTTATTATCACATTTCGCATGAAAACACACTGTGACCCTCTGAAATACTGTCTTACCTTTAGCCCCAAATTGCAGCAGGGGTGACGCAGACTGTGGATGCCGTTCATGGGGAGTGAATAAAGTACATCTCTTCCACCTTTGGCAGGATGCAGGTGCCATACTCAGGTACAGTCACTGGAGTGTCCGTGTGAGGCAGCTTCACCCGGACTGTCTGAGGTAGAAGGCTCCATCAAGAATGTCTGAGTGTGAGGACCGTCCATTGCACCTGTCTGTGAGGTAGAGGCTCCATCACGAATGTCTGAGTGTGAGGACCGTCCATTGCACCTGTCTGTGAGAGAGAGGCTCCATCACGAATGTCTGAGTGTGAGGACCGTCCATTGCACCTGTCTGTGAGGTAGAGGCTCCATCACGAATGTCTGAGTGTGAGGACCGTCCATTGCACCTGTCTGTGAGGTAGAGGCTCCATCACGAATGTCTGAGTGTGAGGACCGTCCATTGCACCTGAGTGTGAGGACCGTCCATTGCACCTGTCTGTGAGGTAGAGGCTCCATCACGAATGTCTGAGTGTGAGGACCGTCCATTGCACCTGTCTGTGAGGTAGAGGCTCCATCACGAATGTCTGAGTGTGAGGACCGTCCATTGCACCTGTCTGTGAGGTTGAAGGCTCCATCATGAATGTCCGATTTTGAGGACCGCACATTGCACTTGTCTGTGTGGTAGAAGGCTCCATCACGAATGTCTGAGTGTGAGGACCGTCCATTGCACCTGTCTGTGAGGTAGAGGCTCCATCACGAATGTCTGAGTGTGAGGACCGTCCATTGCACCTGTCTGTGAGGTAGAGGCTCCATCACGAATGTCGGAGTGTGAGGACCGCCCATTGAAAGGGTCTACAAGCTGGAAGGCCCCAGCATTGCTGTCTGCACTGGTGTCAGACATGGCCTCTTGGCTTGCTGTGCGATCTGCTCGGGTTCAGATGCAGACGCTGCAATACAAAGACACAAAAACACAGATCAGTCCACTGAAACTTTATAAAATACTTTCAAAACTAGATGCTGCTTCTCAAACTTGCATCGAGTATTATCTCACATGTGGTCACATGTCGTCTAGTTTTTAATCACATTTGGCATGAAAACACACTGTGACCCTCTGAAATACTGTCTTACCTTTAGCCCTTTTGGGAACCTTGCTCCTGATCCTCTTTCTCTTTTTGCCCTACACGACAAAACAAACACGTCAGACTTTCCATCTGATATCAGCTGATCAAAACTCTTGGCACCGTGTGGCCTCATTTAGTGCAATGATGCAAACATGTATGAGGTGTGTGAGCATAGTGTACATACATAGTTGTCCCTGGGGGACCACTCAGGGAAGAGCTGAGCATGGAGCCACCTCTCCCTGTCAGCTTCTTCAAAATATTTGGCCTGCTCCTCCATTGACAGAGACTTCCACTGTGGACACAGGACAGCACACTGTCAGTGCACACAGCGACACACAACTACATGCAACTACAGGCTGACTTGTGCACAAACACAAGCATAAAAAAAACGTATTAACAGATGCACACAGATCCACATTAATAGGTGCAGGCCCTGCAATGCAAACTCCCACTGTTTGTTTCTGTCATAAAATGCAGAAAATTCCTTCCCTGGTCACGTGAAAATAACTAAAAAACATTCTCTTTCAAGAAAAGAACAAAAATGACTGTCGAGGTGACAGTAAGGTGACAAGACAACACTTTTAGAAGCATTGTCTTATACACTGCTCACTGTATTACTGCAGAAAGCTTTGAAATCTTTTACTAAACCGTGATGATGTTTGTGTGACACTGAGTGACTCAAACATACAGAGCAAAGACCCTTACCCTCTGTCCAAGGATGGCGTTTACTGTCGCGCTGTCGCTAATGTTCAGTTCGGCCACGACATTTGGCCTCTGCTCCTTCCTGAACAGCATAAAGGCGTTTGGCGGCTTCTGGATGTACGGCTCATCCTCTCGCTCCTGGCTCTCACGCCATCTCTTTCTATGGGAATACAGAAAAACACAGAATAAGGGCACGCATTACCACTGTGCAGAACTGTGAGTGAGGAAAGAAGTAGTTTACGAAGGAGGGGGCGTCGCGGTGGTTTGGAAATGTAGTGTTTAAGAAATAACCTGACAAAACCGTATTTTCTAGTTTGATAAGGGAACTGGATAACGTGAAACTTCATTACATATTTAATAATGAGCTCTGTTACATAATTAGAAACGTTCGTAGTTTAAAGTCCAGGTTTTTTTTTTTGTTTTTTTTTTTGATAAACTTTCTTCTCGAACCTTCTGTTTAATACCCGCTCACCCATGGTGCACTGCGCCGCTACCTTTCTTCTCGGTTGTGCGGTGGTCCAAAATGTCGCTATAACGCTGTCGCTTTAAACTACTAGTGGAGGTCAGAGATGGGACCATGTCTGTGGTGAGTAAGGGCGACGGCTGCTCTGACCTCAGAAACACACTGCCGCTTCGTACCCCAACAGGGAGAATGAGTGTGCCTTATAAACCTTACTCGTTATTTACGAAAGAAAGTGTATTGAAATGTCCTGTTTTAGTACCATGCATCTGCCCCTTATTACGGATGTGTGGCTATGCTAACAGGAAAGAGGAACTGTCCCTCAGTGTCTGAAGGGGTTGTGCGCCCCCCCAATGAAACGTTGGTACAGTGTGAGATCCATAACTGAGATTTTCATTGTTGGTGTAGGGAAACTGGTAATGCTGTGTGTTGATTCTTATAAAGTATGCCCGGTGACATTCTTTCAGGTAATTCTTGCCGCAGAGTTTCTAAAGAGTGCAGATGAGCTGGTGAAGCAGAAGATTCCCCCCACGTCAGTCATCAGTGGATATCGTCTGGCTTGCAAGTAAGATGCTAACATGTAGAACAACTCGTACATTAACGAGAATCTCACTATTGGAACAGATGACTTGGGGAGAGAGTGCCTAATCAATGCAGCCAAGACCTCCATGTCTTCCAAAATCATTGGAGTGTATCCTTCCTTCTCTATGAAGCAGTGTAAACATGTTTTGTTAGGACCCAACCCCCAGAGTCACTGGCTTTTGTATTTAATTATTCAAAAAGATAAGTGCATCCCATTTTAAAATTTGGTTAATTTCTTATTTCACAGATGGTCATGTGCGGTTGAGTTTGTAGCCAATGAGCATAATTTGTAATGGACAGGAGTTACATGTGGGTAAAGAAATCCTTCTCTGCTGCCCTTTCTACCTTGACTCCTGAGTCTTCAGTGATGCCGACTTCTTTGCTAACATGGTGGTGGATGCTGCCCTGGCTGTGAAATTTGTGGACAGCAAGGAGGTAGTCAGATATCCCATCAACTCTGTCAATGTGCTGAAAGCTCACGGCCGCAGCCAGAGAGAGAGCTTCTTGGTTAATGGCTATGCACTGAACTGCACCGTTGGCTCACAAGGTGCGTTTGCTACAAAGCCTGAAATTCACAAATTTCAAATTATAAATTGTGAGAATTTACACAGCCCAATTATGTAATGCTGCATACAAAATTGCAGCTGATTAAACTCCCATTTAAATTTGCTGCAATACCTTGCTTGATGGTGTATGCGGTGATACGCGTGGGAGACAGTACACTGGCTTTGAAAGGAATGTAGTCACAGTGGTTTGTAAACTGTGGCGCCTCTTTTCTGGCCGGACAGTTGAGTATTAACCTGAAATGAGGCCAGTACATGTTTGCTTGTTTCATTACTTTTGTGATTCTTGTCCACATCCTGTTGATTTTTGTGGTAAGGTCAATTTTAATTGCTCTTCGCCTATTTCCCATATTGAACATGCTGTTTTCTGTTTGTTCAAAGGCATGGTAAAGCGCGTTGTTAACGCCAAGATTGCTTGCCTGGACTTCAGCCTGCAGAAAACCAAAACGAAGATGGGAGTCCAAGTTATTATCAACGACCCAGAGAAGCTAGACCAGATCAGGCAAAGGTTAATGATGGAACATTTTTCTTTTTTTTGTCCCATTTACATTTGCTGTGATGCTGACTCAATAGTTTTCACAGTGATACGCGGCGGAGAAAACATTAGCAGCCACAAGTGAAGACAGCAGCTTCTCTCTGAGCTCCTGGACCACTACTGTGGACTGGACAATGTGTCTATAATTCCTTTTTGTGTCTGTACTATATAAGATGATTTACTTAGTTTGATCATAATATTGAGCACAGAACTAAAGTTAAAGTTGTTTATTTAAATATATTTTTTAAAAGAGCACAATCTGTTTGTCTTGCAGACCTATGACAATGCGTAGACTGTGTGTATGTTGTACAATCTGATTTGTGATCCTGAATGTTAGTGGTGAGACTGAAATAATACTTTATTGCTTCAGGAATCTGATATCACCAAGGAGAGGATCCCAAGGATTTTGGCAGCAGGTGCCAATGTTATCCTGACCACTGGTGGCATTGATGACATGTGTTTCAAGTACTTTGTGGATGTAGGAGCCATGGCAGTGAGAAGGGTTCTTAAGAGGGACCTCAAACGCATCGCCAAGGCAACAGGAGGTAAGAAGAGAGCATGCTGTAGTTTTGTAGTTTGGGTTGAGAGGCTTTTAAATTATTGGTCCTTACAGCTCTGGAATTTTTTTTTTTTTTTTTTTTTTTTTAAACTACTGGTGGTATACTTGCAGTGGTTGAGGAAGTACTAATACCATGCTGTAAGAATACTCAGTTACAAGTAAAAGTCCTGCATTGAAAATGTTACATAAGTAAAAGTATGTAATCAGAAAAATGTACTTAACAGTGTAAAAAATAAAAGTTTTCAGTGCAGAAAAATGGCCCCAGTGATTGATTTATCATTAGATCATTATTATTTATGCATTATTGTGTAAAAATGCTGAGAAATGCCCTTCACCGTTAGGCTACCAAGAGACACCTTCAGACAGTCTACGGCACAAATGTATTCAGTTTATTGTCATTTAAGAGAGAGCAGAGCAAATTCTCACACTTGGGAAGCTTTAAGCACAAAATGTTTTAATGTTTAATGAAAAAAAAGACAAAAAAAAGAAAATACAATATTTCCCTCCAAACTGAAGTTGAGTAAGAATAAAGTAGCATGAAATGAGTACCTCAAACTTGTGAAGAGCTAAAATCAGCTGGTATATTAGCTCAGTCAGTTTATCAGGAGGTGGTTAAAACACACATCAGTAGTCATGCAATACGCCTGAAGGGAAATCAATCACAATACAAGAAGGTAAGCAAATAAACAAAATGGGAAAAAAAAGAAAACACTGTAAAAGTGGGTGGACTTTTCAAATTGCAGGGGTGACGCAGACTGTGGATGCCGTTCATGGGGAGTGAATAAAGTACATCTCTTCCACCTTTGGCAGGATGCAGGTGCCATACTCAGGTACAGTCACTGGAGTGTCCGTGTGAGGCAGCTTCACCCGGACTGTCTGAGGTAGAAGGCTCCATCAAGAATGTCCGAGTGTGAGGACCGTCCATTGCACTTGTCTGTGAGGTAGAGGCTCCATCACGAATGTCTGAGTGTGAGGACCGTCCATTGCACCTGTCTGTGAGAGAGAGGCTCCATCACGAATGTCTGAGTGTGAGGACCGTCCATTGCACCTGTCTGTGAGATAGAGGCTCCATCACGAATGTCTGAGTGTGAGCACCGTCCATTGCACTTGTCTGTGAGGTAGAGGCTCCATCACGAATGTCTGAGTGTGAGGACCGTCCATTGCACCTGTCTGTGAGAGAGAGGCTCCATCACGAATGTCTGAGTGTGAGGACCGTCCATTGCACCTGTCTGTGAGATAGAGGCTCCATCACGAATGTCTGAGTGTGAGGACCGTCCATTGCACCTGAGTGTGAGGACCGTCCATTGCACCTGAGTGTGAGGACCGTCCATTGCACCTGTCTGTGAGGTAGATCACGAATGTCTGAGTGTGAGGACCGTCCATTGCACCTGTCTGTGAGGTAGAGGCTCCATCACGAATGTCTGAGTGTGAGGACCGTCCATTGCACCTGTCTGTGAGGTAGAGGCTCCATCACGAATGTCTGAGTGTGAGGACCGTCCATTGCACCTGTCTGTGAGGTAGAGGCTCCATCACGAATGTCTGAGTGTGAGGACCGTCCATTGCAAGTGTCTACAAGGTAGAAGGCCCCAGCATTGCTGTCTGCACTGGTGTCAGACATGGCCTCTTGGCTTGCTGAGCGATCTGCTCGGGTTCAGATGCAGACGCTGCAATACAAAGACACAAAAACACAGATCAGTCCACTGAAACTTTATAAAATACTTTCAAAACTAGATGCTGCTTGTCAAAATTGCATCGAGTATTATCTCCCATGTGGTCACATGTCACCTCTTTATTATCACATTTCGCATGAAAACACACTGTGACCCTCTGAAATACTGTCTTACCTTTAGCCCCAAATTGCAGCAGGGGTGACGCAGACTGTGGATGCCGTTCATGGGGAGTGAATAAAGTACATCTCTTCCACCTTTGGCAGGATGCAGGTGCCATACTCAGGTACAGTCACTGGAGTGTCCGTGTGAGGCAGCTTCACCCGGACTGTCTGAGGTAGAAGGCTCCATCAAGAATGTCCGAGTGTGAGGACCGTCCATTGCACCTGTCTGTGAGATAGAGGCTCCATCACGAATGTCTGAGTGTGAGGACCGTCCATTGCACCTGAGTGTGAGGACCGTCCATTGCACCTGTCTGTGAGGTAGAGGCTCCATCATGAATGTCTGAGTGTGAGGACCGTCCATTGCACCTGTCTGTGAGGTAGAGGCTCCATCACGAATGTCTGAGTGTGAGGACCGTCCATTGCACCTGAGTGTGAGGACCGTCCATTGCACCTGAGTGTGAGGTAGAGGCTCCATCACGAATGTCTGAGTGTGAGGACCGTCCATTGCACTTGTCTGTGAGGTAGAGGCTCCATCACGAATGTCTGAGTGTGAGGACCGTCCATTGCACCTGTCTGTGAGGTAGAGGCTCCATCACGAATGTCTGAGTGTGAGGACCGTCCATTGCACTTGTCTGTGAGGTAGAGGCTCCATCATGAATGTATGAGTGTGAGGACCGTCCATTGCACCTGTCTGTGAGGTAGAGGCTCCATCACGAATGTCTGAGTGTGAGGACCGTCCATTGCACCTGTCTGTGAGGTAGAGGCTCCATCACGAATGTCGGAGTGTGAGGACCGGCCATTGAAAGGGTCTACAAGCTGGAAGGCCCCAGCATTGCTGTCTGCACTGGTGTCAGACATGGCCTCTTGGCTTGCTGTGCGATCTGCTCGGGTTCAGATGCAGACGCTGCAATACAAAGACACAAAAACACAGATCAGTCCACTGAAACTTTATAAAATACTTTCAAAACTAGATGCTGCTTCTCAAACTTGCATCGAGTATTATCTCCCATGTGGTCACATGTCGTCTAGTTTTTAATCACATTTGGCATGAAAACACACTGTGACCCTCTGAAATACTGTCTTACCTTTAGCCCTTTTGGGAACCTTGCTCCTGATCCTCTTTCTCTTTTTGCCCTACACGACAAAACAAACACGTCAGACTTTCCATCTGATATCAGCTGATCAAAACTCTTGGCACCGTGTGGCATCATTTAGTGCAATGATGCAAACATGTATGAGGTGTGTGAGCATAGTGTACATACATAGTTGTCCCTGGGGGACCACTCAGGGAAGAGCTGAGCATGGAGTCGCCTCTCCCTGTCAGCTTCTTCAAAATATCTGGCCTGCTCCTCCATTGATAGAGACTTCCACTGTGGACACAGGACAACACACTGTCAGTGCACAGAGCGACACACAACTACATGCAACTACAGGCTGACTTGTGCACAAACACAAGCATAAAAAAAACGTATTAACAGATGCACACAGATCCACATTAATAGGTGCAGGCCCTGCAATGCAAACTCCCACTGTTTGTTTCTGTCATAAAATGCAGAAAATTCCTTCCCTGGTCACGTGAAAATAACTAAAAAACATTCTCTTTCAAGAAAAGAACAAAAATGACTGTCGAGGTGACAGTAAGGTGACAAGACAACACTTTTAGAAGCATTGTCTTATACACTGCTCACTGTATTACTGCAGAAAGCTTTGAAATCTTTTACTAAACCGTGATGATGTTTGTGTGACACTGAGTGACTCAAACATACAGAGCAAAGACCCTTACCCTCTGTCCAAGGATGGCGTTTACTGTCGCGCTGTCGCTTATGTTCAGTTCGGCCACAACATTTGGCCTCTGCTTCTTCCTGAACAGCATAAAGGCGTTTGGCGGCTTCTTGATGTACGGCTCATCCTCTCGCTCCTGGCTCTCACGCCATCTCTTTCTATGGGAATACAGAAAAACACAGAATAAGGGCACGCATTACCACTGTGCAGAACTGTGAGTGAGGAAAGAAGCAGTTTAGAAACAACCAACAGAGTTGGCTGGGATCTTGGTAGACAAAAAAACAGACACTTGCAATCACAAAACCGCTGCAAGAAACCAAATATAAGGTGACTGTGATTTGATTATTAGTCTGGCTTTGTTATGGTCTTCCAGTCGGCGACCACTGCAACAGATCATGAGCCAGTCGGGCTGACTTTCTCCCCTATTCACTCTGTAGTAGTCACAGAAAGTGACCATTCAATGAGGAACATCTGGGCAGACCATCGGACATCTACAAGGTGTTTGTTCCTACAGAACCCGGTGGACCAGATCCAGAGGTGCCCTTGGAGAGGTCAGAGGGTGCCTCGTCACCCAGGACAGCTCGTCCCTGTAGCTGGCGTGTCGAACAGGTGCCTGCAGTGCAGATTGACCCTCCAGCAAACGGGAGCAGAGTCCTGCGAAGGGCGAGCAGTGTAGGGGAGAAGGCTACAGAGGTTAGACAGAGCCCGGACAATGACCGAGCCTGGAAGTGATTCATACCGAATCATCCAGTGACGACATATCTGTATCATCCTCAGCCGAGCAACTGACAATAGACGATATTGAAAATGTATATGACAACATCAGCTATGAGGACCTAAAGAGTATGGGCCTCATCAGGAGAGACCTGGAGGAAAGCCTAGAGGACGACGACCTGGTGGAGCTTCCTCAACGAAACACCTCTGAGAGAGAGAGTCCTCTCAAGGACCTTCATAATTTGTTTCCAGGGGAGCTGGCAGGTCTGGACTCCCCCCTGGCCTCCTCCTTTCTCCTGCTGGGTGAGTCTGTGGACTTCTCCCTGGAACTGATGGATAAAACAAAAAGCAAGGTGTTCCTGATGGCACGGCAGTACAGCCAGAAGATCAAGAAAGCCAACCAGTTGCTGCGCATGAGGAGCATGGACCCTGGAGACTCTTGTAGTGGGACCAGAGCTGAGAAGAAGCAGAAAGACTTGGCAGCCATCTTAGAGGAGAAGAAACAACGGGGAGCAGCCATAGGTAACTCGGAACGATAGTTTCTAAATCTGGTATTGTTGTTAGTCACAACTAGAGATGTATTGATCTGACCAACACTAACCCTCTTTCCCAATGCCTATTCCGATACCCAAACTCGAGACATCTGCCAATACTGAGCGCCAATTTGACAGAAGTGCTCTCTTTTCCCCCGAAATTCAAAATATTTAAACTTTCACACTTCATGGAAGTTATTGCAAT
>NW_024402421.1:0-3000 GCF_016859285.1 Xiphias gladius
AAAGTGCAATATGGTTGCGTCAAACTGTTGAAAACGTTTTACGACAGGTTTATACTTTTTTAAACAGGTGTTTTGTTAATTAGTCTTATTGTCTTTTTACTAGCAAACTTTACATTTTATTGTACAGTAACAATCTTAGCTTTAGTTAACTTGAGTAATATCTTTCACTTCGCCTGACATAACTTTCACTTTACCTGGCCCATTGCCAAGGGGCCTCTATTAAATCATGCTTTCTTTTAAACCTGTTACTTACATTATATGTTCTGCATTTTAGGTCGTTACCTCAATTACTCCCAGCCACTACAGTCTTATAGTGATATGTAACAAAACAATAAAATTGAGGATTACTCCATCTAGACCTGCCATTTGAATGACTACAGATATCAGGTCTAGTGGCGCTGGTACGTCTTTCCACTGAGGCAGACATAGCCCAGTCATTAATTCTGTTCAGAATGAAGAGATTTTCTTTTCTGTCCCATAAGACTTATATACTCTGTCTTTGACAAAGTACAATAGACATCTGCACAGGTGTCGCATGAATGCCTGATATTTGTTCATCTTCTTCAGCAAAATGCTGTTGTGCTAGTGGGCTGGCCCCTTCAGATGGAAGCTCATGAAAAGTAATTATTGCCTTCCACAGTGAGTGTGACAAGCCTTCATCTGCTGTCTGTCTTGGTCTGACTGCCACACTGGACAAGGGCACTTTGGAAGCAGTCTGTTGTGAGCCTGGCTATGATGGTCCCCCATCTGGTGGTGGTGGATTTCTTCTTGGCTGTGGCTCCTTACTCTCTCATTGAAATAATAATCACAGAAGTTTTATACACAAACGTTAATAACAGTTAAAGTCTCCTCAACACATTAGCTTTGAGAGTTTTTTGAGTGTTTTTAATATGGTTTAATTATTCTAACTGCTATACAGATTATAGGCGTATCGAGCAAATGTTGGTACTGTAACAATTTGCGTGGTTGTTGCTATAAAAAGCAGCTAATACATTTATGTTGCTGAGTATAGAAACACAGATGGGTGTATGCTGTTTAAATACAGGTTAAATAGTGAAACAGCGGAAATGCTTTATTCATCCATTTTGCTTTGATAGGACACAATAGGACAATGTAACACTGGTTCCAGAGTTCCAGTAAGAAACAGTGAGGCGAGAGAAAAGATGTGATTGTAGGCCTCGGGGCTTAGTGAATCGTGGTATTTCCCAATCTCACACCGGTGGATTTAACTAATTTTTCATGTTAGCACATACACATTGAATCTGAAACTGTAAGGAGATTTGGGGATTTTGTGGCGCTGCTGTGGAGCTAAAATAAAACCAACTAGACAAATACGCCTGATATTGTCCCACAATATCTAGACGATGATTGAAGAGAATCTCACCCACTTGGTTTTCAGAGATGGTGACCTTTTTGACTCTTGAACTCAAAAATCTGAAGTCTTTTTATAGCTTTGTCCAATATGTCCATATTTTAAATGCTGACATTGTACTACTTTCTTTCCCTTGTCAGGTAAAAGCAAGGAAGCTGAGATCAAACGGATAAATAAAGAGCTGGCCAACATTCGCTCCAAGTTTAAAGGAGACAAGGCTCTGGATGGCTACAGCAAGAAGAAGTATGTCTGCAAGCTGCTCTTCATATTCCTGCTCGGCCATGACATTGACTTTGGACACATGGAGGCAGTCAACCTGCTGAGCTCCAACAAGTACACAGAGAAACAGATAGTAAGTTTTACACTGGTTGTGTTGTGTGTCTGTGTGTGTGTGTGTGTATGTGTGTTTTGTGTGTGTGTGTGTGTGTTTAGCATCGGTTGATGGAGTTTGTAGGATTGTACCTCTAACAGAATTTTCCAAGTTGACTGAGTTGCCAGTTTGGGCCAGATGTTCAACTTTTCCACTCGACTTCTGTATTTTAATTTGTCAAGTCTTTGTGGTTCTTGTTGTTTTCTATTTATCATTACTTTTTTGTTTTTATAAAAAGCCAACAAAATTAATGGTTTTTCTTCAGTACATCTTACCTACAATTCTGAGAACTTTATTATTCACTCCTTCACCCAGTTACAGTACAGTCCAGTGCACCTGTACCCCAGACTAAACTAGAGATGTCCCCTCAAAGTTGATAAGTAGATGGATCAGTGGAGAAGACCCCTTGCTGCACTATTTTAGCTGCCTCACAATACACAAAACAATGCAGTAGCAACGGTGTGGCAGGCTGTGAACTTTGAAGTCTTGTCTTAAAATCACCAAACCATGAAACAAACTATGATGGAAACATAGAGCAGCGTGATGCCGGACAGCATGAGGCAGGGCATCGCGACTTGTTTCTGTTGGCCACTCCAATACTCTCAGCTCCAGTGTCTGGCTGACAGTGCTGTCGGCAGCCTGGCAGGAGAGACACTCGGCAGTGCTGTAAAATTTCATAACTCGGCTACAACCAAGATGACAACTTCTACGTTCTCTTTGTGGAAAACTTCTGTTTTCACATCCGACATAATAAACAAAGACATTAAAATGTGAGTTTTTAGGTTAAACATGAGAGTCATGTACAGGAGTATGGTGTGGGGCAGCTGAGCTGATACTACATGTGCAGGGTAGTGAATGCTGTATTTTCCTTTTTGTAGATAAGTTGTAATGATGAAAAGATATCAGTAATAATGTAGATTGTGTATGAAAACTACTAAAAATATAGATAAGAAAAAGCATGAACCACCAAACCACAAGCACCTGACCAATTACTATACCGAAGATGAAAAAAACGTTTGGTCTTCTTGGCTGACCCTTGGAGCTGAGAATGTTGAAGCAGCAAACAGAAATGAGTTGCACTGCTCTGCGTCATGTTGTGCTCCATTTCCATTACCCTTTCAAAAACGGTTTTGAATGCCAGATGCCAAACTGGCAATATCACAAGTTTGAACAGAATAATTAGGGGACAATTGTCTTATAGAGACCTATGATTGAAAGCCATTACTTCAACAAGTAGATGAAGCCAACCATGTTACAG
>NW_024402423.1:0-1000 GCF_016859285.1 Xiphias gladius
TGACTGATATATCAGTCCGCCATTAAAATCAGCTGATACTGGCCTATCACAGATATATTGGTATCAGCGTATATGTTGTCTGATATACACTGATATGAAAACTTTTTCTTTTCTTTTACAGAACATGATGCAGAAAGAGATGCTTGGAGTAATTTAGAAATGGTGGAAATACATAAATAGATTAGTCTCAAACAAAGAGAAAAGATGCTTTTTTGCCAAATCTAGGCACTAAATAATTTCTGAAACAATAAAATACGTGTATGTACAGTTAGGTTGTGGACGGTGACACAATTTTGATAATTTTGCCTCTGTACACCACCACAATGCATTTCAAATGAAGCCATCAAGATGTGATTGAAGCTTAGACTTTAAGCTTTAATTCAGGGCCTTTACTGCCTTCAGTTGGTGCTTGTTTATGGGTCTTTCTGCCTTCAGTTTTGTCTTCAGTAAGTGAAAAGCACTTGGCGATTGAAGAGTATTCCATTTCTTTGCCTTGAAAAGCTCTTGGCTTGCTTTCGCAGTATGTTTTCATTATCCATCTGTACTGTGAAGCACCGTCCTATCAGTTTTGCAGCATTTTGCTGAATCTGAGCAGATAGCATAGCTCTATACACTTCAGAATTCATCCTGCTATTTCTATCAGCAATCACATCATCAGTAAACACCGGTGACCCAGTTCCATTGCCAGCGATACATGCCAATGCCATAACATTGCCTCCACCATGTTTGAAAGATGATGTGGTATGGTTCGGATCATGGGCCATTCCTTTCCTTCTCCATACTCTCATCTTCCCATAATTCTGGCACAAATTAATCTTGGTTTCATCTGTCCAAAGAATCTTTTTCCAGATCTAGGCTTTTTTTTTGGATGTTTTCTGGCAAAGTATAATCTGGCCTTTCTGTTCATGAGTGTTACCAAAGAATTGCATCTTGTGTTAAACCTACTGTATTTACATACATGAAGGCGTTTCTTGATTGTACACTTTGACAATCATACGCC
>NW_024402426.1:0-1000 GCF_016859285.1 Xiphias gladius
GTTAATATTACATACATGTATATAATATCCTGAATGAGGGGGGTTCTGTGCTCTTGTGCAGCAGGCAAACAGAATTTTTTACATGCTAGTGTTACTTTAAATACTTGTGTGAGGAGGTTTCTGTTCTTTTACTTCATACTATCTGTTGATGGATTCAGACACAGTTCATGTCTCACTACCTGCAGAGCTAAATTTTAGCGATAATATCACTGCTAGTAATTGCTGTTTCTCACTGGAATATGTTAGCTAGTTTGAGCTGATAGACTATCAAAGTGTGGTGTGTGGTAAAACGAAAAGTTTTAGAAATCCCAGGATAAGTCCTGCATACAGATGTATCCCTAAGAAATATTTTCACTGGTTTCCAACAAGTTTCTTTATTTAATGCTGAAACTGTTCATATATAAGCTCTCATGACATCATGGCAATGATTTTTCTGACCAACTGCTGCATGTAATGAATGTAAGTAAACAGGAAATCCGCTTTACGACAGGTAACGTTGTACAATGGCGGTGCCTCTATGGAAAATATGGAGAAAGAAGGGAATGTCAAATTTTATTAAAGTGTAGACTTTCAGCTTTAATTCAAGGGGTTTAACAAAAATATCACATTAACCGTTTAGGAATTACAACCATTTTTATACATAGTCCCTCATTTTCAGAGGCTCAAAAGTAACTGGATAAACCAACATAATTATAAAGATAATTTTTTAATACTTGAAGGAAAATCCTTTGAAATCATTGACTGCCTGAAGTCTGGAACCCAAGGACATCACCAAATGCTATTCCAAATAATATTCCATTTTTTTTGCCTTGAGAAGCTCTTGGGTTGCTTTTGCAATCTGTTTTGGGTCATTATCCATCTGTACTGTAAAGCACCGTTATCAGTTTGACAGCATTTGGCAGAATCTTAGCCGATAGTAAACCCTCTATATTTATATACATGGAGGTGTCTTTCAATTGTAGACTTTGACAATGATATGCCTACCTCCGAGTGTGTGTTC
>NW_024402427.1:0-1000 GCF_016859285.1 Xiphias gladius
AACACACACATACATACACACACAAACACACACATACATACACACACACACACACACACATATACATATATACACACGCGTATATATATATACACGTACACACACGCGTATATATATATATATACACGTACATACACACGTGTATATATATATATATACATACACACACACACACACACGTATATGTATATACATATACACACACACACACACACGTATATGTATATACATATACACACACACACACGTATATGTATATACATATACACACACACACACGTATATGTATATACATATACACACACACGTATATGTATATACATATACACACACGTATATGTATATACATATACACACACGTATATGTATATACATATACACACACACGTATATGTATATACATATACACACACACGTATATGTATATACATATACACACACACGTATATGTATAAACACATACACATATACATACACACAGTATGTGGTCTGAATTCCATTGTAGAAAACATTTAAAAAATGACAAACCTTATCAGCCTGCAATTCATCTTTGTGGTAGTAGCCGCCAGTTAGAAGCTTCTTGCTGAAGGAGACAATGTCAGCAGGGTCGTCCATGTCCCAGTGCTCATGGGCCCAAAACTTTCCTGTGGTTCCCCCACCAGTCTGGACTTCATCCACATGGAAAGCACAGCCATGCTGGGGAGATGAAAGGTTACCAGACTGAGACATGGGAAAATGACCAAGGTCTGTCTACCTTGTAGACAGAATGCAAGTAGGACGAAAGGATGGAAAAGGACAAGTGTTTCACTCATTGACACTGTATGCAAGTCTTCAGGACCAGACCACATCTATGATATCATGTCAATTATCAGTTCCACAACAATGTATGGTAGACCTGCTCCAGAATCTTTAGGCATCCCAGCAGCTGGACTAATTCTTGACATACAATTGTGGACATTTTATATGTTTATACATCCCAAGTATATAGTGCATGCCAATT
>NW_024402428.1:0-2500 GCF_016859285.1 Xiphias gladius
TTGACCTGGCTAGATTTTGTGAAGGGGCTTTTCTTCACCAAGTAAAGAACCCTCTGATCCTCCACTTTAGTTGTCTTCTGTGGTCTTCCAAGTCTTTTTGTGTTGCTGAGTACACCAGTGCAATACTTCTATTTAAGAATGTACCAAATTGTTGATTTGGCCTCTCCCAAAGTTTTTGCCATCTGTCTAATAGGTTTGCTTTGTTTTTCAGCCTAATGATGGCATCCTTCATTTGCATCAACACCTCTTTTGACTGCATACTGAGAGTTCCCATGAACAGCTACCAAATGCAAATTAAGCACTTAGAATTAACTCCAGACCTTTTATCCCCGTAATTTGTTATCACTTAACAAGGGTACATGCCACACCTGGCAATGACACTGATCAAATGTCACTTTTCCAATTACTTGATGGTCTATGTATAAAAATGGCTGTAATTCCTAAACGGTTAATGCTGTATTTTTGTTAAACTACTTGAATTAAAGCTGAAAGTCTACACTTCAGTCACATCTTGATTGCTTTGTTTCAAATCCATCGTGATGGTGTACAGATGCAAAATTATGAAAATTGTGTCCCCTTTCCAAATACTTGTATACCTAACTGTACATACATTATATATATATTACAGGAAGGATAACAGGCTTAAAAGGTGTGTTGAGCCCAACTAAAACACTGATTTCAGAATAAATGCCATTTTACCAAACCCAAAGTGCAATTGCTCCATACTGCATTCTCCCATTTTCAGGAGTTTGGAGTGTAATAAAATGGTTTTTAATTGTTAATTTCACACACATAAATCATATACAATATGTAGTCTTGAGGATATAACCTACTGTCTTCATGGATATTCTAGAGCATTAAGAGCAAGTTAGTGAAATGCTAAGAGATAGTGTTTTTGGTGTCAGCTAGCATGAAGACGAGATGCAAATTTGATCTAAATTTATTGTCTACCTGGAACAGAGTCTAAATAAATACTGTTCTGTGCTCAGACTTTGAGGTGGATTATTTTGTATAAGGACAAAAACCCATTCTTGACTTAGAGTAGAGGCAATAATGTTCCCTTATTACTATTAGCTAAATAATGGATAGGTGCTTAAACATTAACAATTCAAAGGGTCAAAGTGATAATGTAAAATGTGCTTCCCTACTCTACATTGTAATAGTCTGATATCACCAGCAAGGATATAAACCATTCATGCATTTTATTTGCCACTGTTGAATATTAGACAATCCTCCCTCTCCAATAGCCCCTGAACTCCTTTCAAAAGACAAATGCAATGAATTTGCCTCCTTTTTTAGCAAAAAGATAAGATATTAGGCAGGCCATAATGAACTCCACACTGAGCACAAGAACCTTTCCTTTATCACTTGAAGTTTTTAGACAGCTAGCACAGTTCAAGTCCATCAATGAAAAACCCCTGGGGGACATTGTAAGGCAACTCAATTCATCTACTTGCTTACTAGATTCAATACCCTCAAGCTTTTTTGAAACAGGTTTAACAAAGCTTGAGGGTATTTGGAATAAATTACAAAAACCAAATCACAAAACCAAAGCCATGTTTTTGGCCCAAAAAAAGAGTGATTGTGACTGACCACCTGAGGAATTTATCTTAATAACAACTTAGTTTTAGCAGTTATATGAAGTCAATTAAGAAATCAGTCTTCTATCTATTAAAAAATATTACCAGAGCCAGAGACCTGTTGTCCAGACATGACCTGGAAAAGCTGATTCACACGTGTGTTTTTACACAGATTGGAGTAATGTATTGAAGAAATCTTTAAAAAACATTACAATGTATCCAGAATGCTGCAGCAAGGATGCTCACTAGAACAAGAAAAGCCAAGCACATTTGCACATTGCACCCATTTTAAAATCTCCTTACTTGTTTCTAAATCAGTCAGCAGTTTTGGCCCTAAAACCATTTCTCAATTGCTAATTCCTTATGAACTCTTTAGAACCCTCAGCCCTTCTATTAGTTGTCCCTTGGGTTAACACTAAGCACGGAGGGGCAGCTTTTAGTTATCAAGCTGCCTACTAATGGAATCTGTTTCCTGAAAATGTATTACAGGCCCCATCTGTAGATAGATTTAAAATCAGACTTAAAACTTACCTGTTCCCCGAAGCCTTTGACTGAACATTAACTAAGACCTTTATTACTGAAAATATGTTTTATGCGCTTTTTCTACTCAGGCTACAGTAAGCCAGAGGAAGAAAACAACAGTCAGTATAGCATACTTTAGTTGTGTGATACTCATTGTATTGCCACAGTGCATCCCCACAGCAGGGGCTAACCTTCAGGGGCACTCACCCAACACAAGCGGGTGCCACACTGAATTAATGGCAATCCCACAAATAAGAAAAAAAAGGGTGAATGGCGATGTACATCATACCTTTGTCTCTGGCCTTGAGCAAGATGCTGTTGCGTGTTGCATCATCACAAATATCAATGGCACAGAAGGTCCCCTGCCCTCGAGCGCGGCTCAGTATGCTGGGGTATTG
>NW_024402429.1:0-1000 GCF_016859285.1 Xiphias gladius
GTCCTTTTGCCAGTAATGCACCTGAAACGCCTAAATTGACCACTGAAGCCATAAGCTCTCAGTTCGCAGACACACAAACACAGACACCCACATTATGGTGCCGTCTGAAGGATGTGAATACAGGTATCTATTTGTGAGCCTCATTCAGAACCGTAGAAGCTAGAATGTAGTTAAAATATTTTGATTAAAATTCAAACACTGCAGAAGATAAAGCCCCATTGAAACAGGCGCATTAATTTGCTATCACATGAGGGATGTGCTACATACCTGATGCTTTACTTATTTAAATAATGTAAAGCCAAGGATTCCAACATAAACTCAGTCAAAAGATAGACGAGTGTCACATAGAGATGTTGCTAAATAATTTACTTTTATATAGTGTGTCAGTGACTGCTACAGTTAGTTATCTAACTGGAATGAACTTGAATGTACCTCTATCGAGTATGTAAAACATTATATGGTAATGCATTTAAAACGACTCTAGTGATGCCTCAGTCTTTAAGACAGCTTTACTGTACAGTGGTAGCTAAAGTGAAACAAGTGTGGTACCCTTCACACTCGCATTTTTGTTTCTAAATAAGGCTGATTAGCCCAGTTTTTTTTTTTTTTTTCTTATTACATTCTTAAGCAGACGTACTTTAAGTTAATGTAAAAACTTAGTGGTATACATGAGCTTGGTAGAGACCTTGGTTATGTCTCTTGTCCCAAAAATCATACCTCATTTATCAAACCACTTGCTGTAAACTGTTATTTCTGTTTGGTCTCAAACATTATTCATACCACGCTAGGAACTGTCAGTTTGAACAACTTAACTGGCTGTTTCATACGCATTATGTAACTTGATTTGACACAGGCTTTTTACAATTGATAATTCAAACGACGATGAGTTCTTGATGAAAGCCTGCTGAGAACCGAATATAGGAAGCAGTAAATGTACACCAAGCATCGGCCCATTATCTTTTCTCCAGCAACTCCTCCTCACAACTTCACAAGCTGTGCC
>NW_024402430.1:0-2000 GCF_016859285.1 Xiphias gladius
ATCTATCAAAGTTTTGCAAACGTTAGTCTTGCCTTTTTGTGTCTCTCTTTCAATAGTGGTGTCCTCCTTGGCTTTCACCCATGGACCCCTACTTGGTGCGGCATATGTTACAGGCTCTAACCACCCCTGCAGATTGCTCCAGGTCAGCCTGAAGGTCCTTAGATTTCTTGCATGCTGTTGTTTCCACACAATCTGCATCAATCTTCAGTGACTTGTCTCACTGGGTTTCTTCTTATTACCCCACCCTGGAAGCGTCTTAACAGTTTTATGACTGTGAAACTTCTTGAAAACATTACGAACTGTTGAAACAGGGATTTCAAGGTCTTTGGCAATTGCCTTGTAGCCTTTGGAATTGTTATGTTTTTTGATAATAGCATTTCTGATGCTCTCAGACAGCTCTCGTCTGTGCCAATGTGAAAACAAAACTGGAAACAATCAGGACCTTTGGATGTAGTAAAATCATCAATCACTGGTTAATTCAGGTCATGTGAACACTGAAAATTAGGCACAGGTGACGCTTATTTCCTTTTAATTTTGTTTGAGGAACTAATGTAAATTCATCAAAAGGTTGCCAATAGTTGTGTTAAGCATACAATATTTTTTCTATTTTACTATATGAAAGCATTTTTTTTGTTGTTATTCAGTAACTTTGGACATTTTATTGAATAATCAGATTATACACAATTGGTTAATTTGTATTCATTTCTAAAGATATTCTAAATACTGTACTTAAAATTCAGGGGTGCCAATAATTTAAACCAGGACTGTATGTCCCATTGTGAGTCCCCACAATTCTCATCTTCCCCATGTCTGCTGCTCTGTGTTGAGTGGCGGTGATAATGGAAGTAATTACACTGGCTCCATGTTTGTTCGACAGCACAGCAGCAGCAGCACAGGCAGGCTGTGGCACCATGATGCTCGGTGCCTGGCCACATCCTTGCCCGCTCGGGGGAATCACCGTTGAAGGGTCTGCATACTGTCATACGGAAAAACAGACACCAAGGAATAAAATGGTGTTTGTCTATTTATATTTGCACAGAGAGTGGACCAAATATGTGGAGAGGTGATAGAAAGCCTGTGGATATTCTTGTGCTGTAGTTTTCACTCCCTATTCATTCTGCAAGTATTTCACCAAGCTCGAATATGTTATCTGGTTTCAGTGGGATTTGGTGGAATCTAGTCTTACGGCGTTGCTGAGATAAGCTGCCTGTGGGCGAACATACTGCTGCACTTCTGACCCTGCAATACAAAATGATATAACCTCTGTAGCGCAGTATTGCAGTTGATTCAAGGGAATAGAAGACCAGACAATAAAGAGCATGGAGGAAATGTGAGAACTCCTCTTGAAGAAGGGGAAGGACAAAGGAATGGAAATGCAGAGCAGCATATCTCAACAAAAAAAGAGCGGAAGGGAGAGAGAATGTACATTTGGCAGAACAAAAGGCCTGGAGAGGTGAAAAACGAAGATAAATAACCAATACACGTTACTTGTTGGGTAAATGAATACATGAAAGAGAGACTTTTCATTCCTTGGCTTCAGGATTGTAGGAACATTGTATCTCGCAGAATTTATAGGCAACAGCCTATAGGCAACATCATTTGTGATGTAAAATGCAGAAGTAATAAGTTGAGGGGTAAAGACTGCAGAATGCACCTAAATGATTGTTCTGAAAAACAGCAAACACAGCTCGACAGCTAGGCACTGAGCCTTCATGGCTCTCCAGGCAACAGAATATACAGTCATGTATGTGTACAAACGAGGGCACAAAGAGAAGCAGAGGAATCAGTGGAGCTACCCTCGCTTCTTTCCTCTCCTCTCCTCTGGGTCTGACCTTTCTCAGCCCCTAAGCCCCTCTGTCAGCTCCAACCCCAGACTCTTGCCTATCTGAAGAGAGACACCTAGTGGTGCAGAACAACCCCCATCAACCCCTGGACATGGAAAACACTCTCTATCCCAACTGACTTAACGGCACATCGTAATTACGTGTTCTCTTCTCTTA
>NW_024402431.1:0-16043 GCF_016859285.1 Xiphias gladius
GAACTGACAGGACACTTCCTAGTCGGCTGTCAAACCTGAGTAACCGGGCAAGAAGGGCCTTGATTTTTTAATAAACACGCTTTCAGTTTGTCATTATATGTTCATGAATGTAGACTGATAGACAAAATGTCAATTCATGCATTTAAAATTACATCACAACAAAATAAAATTGTGAAGAGGGTTTGAATACTTTCTGAAGCCACTGTAGTTAATAAAGGTTTTACATCTTTTCCCCCCTTCTCTGTGTTTGTGTGTGTGTCTTTGTAGATGAGGTAGGTTGTGTGGATCACTGGTGTGTCAGAGTGTCTGTGGCGCTTCGGTTGGTTGCTCCAATATCGCCTACCTAAACTAGTGGTAGAGCTAATGCCTGTGGGTGAGTTGCACATCCACACATGGACAACAAACCTTAATTGAGACTGTATATATCAGTCAGAAATGGGATTAACTTTAATTTGACCATTTGTGTGCTGAGCGATTATGCATTTGCTGTGCTGTTATTTTAGCCTGCTGCCGTGTATTGTTTCTTTTCTGTAGAATTGATTTGTTTGATAATGCGAAATAAATAAGTTTAGAACTCTGAATAGTAACATCAAATATTACCTGATGTTTTCACGATGAGGTGTATTAAATCTTTTTGGTCATACTCTCTTTCTTTTGGAGATGTAAGTGAATCTGAAATGCTGCTTGGTGGCGTTAGCTGCTCTGGTGTCATCTCTGACCTCCATCTTCTCTAACAGCAGCTCACTCTGTTTTACACTGGATCTCTACCTGGACAGAGGCCAGGCCCTCTCGAAAGAAACTTCTGAGAGAGAGAACTCATGATTGTTGGCCCCAGGAAGGTGGGGAGGTGTGAATTAGCAATATTTTCCTTAACACCAATACAAAGTCATTCAACTTCGCGATAAATAAACAACCAAAATCCAATTAAATCTATACACAGAAAAGTCTGCAAAAAACTGATCGACATCAACAATCCTTCAAAGTACTCACTCTGTGGCTCTCTACTCCTGTAATATTTACCTCTTTGAGTGTGTTGTTTTTAATAAATCTTAACTCTCTTATAGCTTATTTTGCTACATTTCCCAGCCAAATACTATGCTTCAAACCATCTACAAGAAATTCCAACTTACTGAGACAAGAAATATTTGAGTACCACTGTCAGTTGACTATAGTGACATATACACTTAATTGCATTTTACAGTCTTAAGCTACTAA
This sequence comes from Xiphias gladius, assembly GCF_016859285.1. Lineage (NCBI taxonomy): Eukaryota > Metazoa > Chordata > Actinopteri > Istiophoriformes > Xiphiidae > Xiphias > Xiphias gladius. The sequence continues at coordinate 1,216 of NW_024402431.1, forward strand.
CATTAAATCAGTAACTGGTTTAGTAATGTTGTGACTGCTATCGATCATATATCTCTGTCCATTAGTCATTAGGATATTAGTCCAGTTCAGAAGATTTTGATTTAGTCTTACAAGCGAAATCATGATTAACATGAGTTATAAATGTGCTTTGTAAGGCAAAGCACTAAATTATAGTACTGCGAAAACTAAAATACGGCTGCATGTTTTGGGAAAGTGGATGGTAGTTATTTGAGAAAGCTTAAACAGGAAATCACTGGTATTGTCCATAATTCAAAATCCATTTTGTCAAGCACACACAGTCTAAAGCTAAATATTTCTGGCTTTCAGTTTCAGTTATAATGACTTTAGACTTTCAAACTCTCCTCTCTGTTTGACCTCATCCAAAACTGACATAATGATAATAATACTGTTTTGTATTTTCAGGGTGTTCATCTGGTTTTTAGTGTGTGTTAGTCTGTTGTGGATTCCAGTAATCCAAACAGCCAGTAGTGGGCAGCTGTTTGATTATATCAGTCAGTGACCAGCTTTCTTCGCCGCCCATTACGCTGTATTCCTATTGGCTATCTTCTGGCCACGTGCCAACAGCAGGTAGAGTCTCTCTCTCTCTCTGTCTCTCTCTCTCACTCTCTCACACACACACACACACACACACACACACACACACACACACACACACACACACACACACACACACACACACACACACACACAAACTCGTACTTCTATCTTTGTGAGGACACTCATTGACATAATGCATTCCCTAGCCCCTTATTTTAACATAACCGTGACCCTTATTTTAACCCTAACCTAAACCTCATTTTAACCTGAACCCCAAAAACCAAGTCTCAACCCTCAAAAAGCAGTCTCTACTTGTGAGGACCTCAATTTTTGTCTCCATGTTGACATGAGTCCCCATGGCTTAGTGTGCATTCAGGTTAAAGTCCCCACTGGGATATAAGAACAAGTACACACACACACACACACACACACACACACCTGTATATCTGTATAATTTCATAAATTTAGCAAGGATATCATTTATGTTTTGTGTTTGTTATATTTGAATACTATTGGTTGAATGGTTGATGATTTTAATGTGTAATTAAGTCTTTTAAAGTTTAATAATTGTGCTTATTGTTTTTGCTGTAATGTTAACCGAAACAATCCAATTACCTTAATTTTATTTTATTATTTCATAAATAACAATGTAATATAAATAAATATAAACCAGATATACATCTGATTGTAATATAATTATAACTACAAGGAATCACTCAATTTAACCAGATTTCCTGTTTCCAAAAATACATTTACAAACTTTACATTTAATCATTTATGAGAGTCATTCTGATTATATTAAACAGATTTTACAAGACTGATCTGAATAAACCTATCGATATAAAAGAACAATATTTATATTTTCCAATATTGGATACAAAATCACTTATATAATCAGCAAAATGTAATAATCAAAATGTTTATATATTAAACTGTGTCCCACTGTTGTGCATTACATGAAACAAAACTCCTCACTTCATAAACAAAACCATACATATATAGCAGGTTGAGGCCTGTGGAGAACATGGCCAAAGACACATAAAATGTTGAATCATGTGGGTCGATGTGATTTCTCATGAGTTTAGGCATCATTTTAAAATTTAAGACTTTTCATATTCATTTAAAAAGAGACTTTGAAAGACATTTTATGGCCTTAAATTGTAAAATCAAATTCCAGACTTTTTAAGACTCAATAACCCTAACAGACACAAATTCTCTTACATGGCACTTTCCCCAACCTTGACTTAGTGAAGAAAAAATTCACTGTCAAATGTCATTATGTCACTTTGTGAGGAGAGTGCATGTTTTGTGCATATTGTAAAAAAAAACATGCACTCTCCTCACAAAGTTGTATGAAGTTGCAAACTATTCCTTATTCTTAAAAAATATGGGAAGTAGTCTGTGAGTGTTCATTAGTTTGAGGTAATTTGTGTAATTTGAGTATACACAAATTTATTAAGTCAACCAGATTTCTTGATGCAATGAGTTACTGGGGAGTCGCATAAGTAGATAGAGGTGTAGAATTTGAAGACTACTGCGTGTTTATCGACTTCCTTAACTTTGTCGTCACTATCCACAATCTCTACCTTGATGAGAATTTGTAGGAAAAGATACATCGACCAATTACTGTTCTTGTTGTCTTCACTTAGTAGCCCCATCATGTATTTAGATATTGGAGGTTGTGCATCTGAGTTGCGGCATAGACTTCATATCTATTCTCTAAGACGTTAACATATAACTATAAATCAAGCTTAATAATGGTAGACTAGGTAAGGTAACTAGATTTTTGACACTGGACTTCTCTATAAGACAGGGCCACAAGATTAAAAATGCGAAATCATAAAGCCATTTTCATCTCAATGTCTTTTGTTTTGGCCAGTTCCATATAACTCTGCATTCAATATTTTGTGTATTTGTGTCTCAGGGTGCATTCTGGGGTCTCATGACTGGACTAGTAGTGGGACTGATCCATGGTTCTGGAGTTCTCCTATATAGCTCCTTCCTGTGGTCAGCCTGATCATCGACCTGCTATCCTGGCTGATGTCCACTACCTGTACTTTGCTCTCATCCTGTTAGCTCTCACCTGCCTTATCATTGTTGCTGTCAGCTTGGCCACTGCCCCAATACCCAAGGAACATGTAAGAAAGATGTCATACATTCATTTTATTTATGTTCTCATCTGTAAAATGAGAAACAAACAATGAGCTCTGGACATAAGGACTCTGTCTGATATTTACAATTAACATAGTGTCATGATTCTAATACTGTACCATACATGATCTTAAATAAGCTGCAGGTAGACGTGCCTTCCTCAGCTTTGCAGAAACAGAACTAACCTTGTAATTACTTTAGCTTTTCTTTACAAACCCATCGAAAATCTGTGCAAAATACCCAGACTGCCAAATATAAACAAATATTCAGCACTGCTTTCCAAGCCCTGAGACTGCATCAGTCAAAGGCTGCTACTTTGTGACCTTGGTGAAAGCATCCTCAAAACTATAGTTAAAAGTACAGCCCTACACTCCAACACAAAAACCTGTCTGCTGTTCTAATTTACAATCACAACATCTGGTGTGTGAGCTTTAAGATTTGAACATCACGATTACTATACACAGTTTTATTACTGGTATTTTGCATTCTTATAGATGACAAAAGCATGACATTCATATTTGGATCAATTTCAATGTTTAGCTGTACCACAAACACAATAAAGGAAATTGTGTGTCTGATACAATGTTTGTTCATAAACCTCTGCAGTATATGAACCTGAAATTGTGAGGGTACAACACTTTTAACACCCAGTAATCAGGCTTCTTACATAGCCCTTTTCCATGGCAGGAACACCTTCCAAAGTTATGTCTCTGTCAGTAATGTTACCTGACCATACCTGTCAATAAAACAGATTTATGAACTAAATTAATCTACAATCTACTGAAAATAACACAAGCGATTTTAGTGAACAACTGAGTGAATCCAGCTTCTGCAGTGAACAGCACAGGTAACTGCAGTAATGCTAGGTTAGCAGGAACAACCGTACCAGATTAGAGAGTGGTTTTGCTAATTGGATTTACTGAGATGAGTCAGTCTGTACTACTCCAGAGCAGAGTGAGATGGACATCTTGCGATTGACCGTGAAACCATGGTACTGTAAAAAGATGGTGATAGCTGTAGCCTCAAAATGCCTGAAGACATATCACTGAAGAAATTGTTTTTGTTGACTCAAACTAGACTAAAACTAACAAAAATCAAATGACAAATCTCTGACTAAAACTAAGAAACATTAGTCTAAAGACTAAGGCTAAAACTAAAAAAATCAGGTGCTTAAATGACACTACATTGAAGTCCTTTTATAGTTCTCTTTTTATTAATCTTGTGAATCTTTCTATTTAATGTTTTCCCTGCACTGTTGGGCTGTGTTCTATCCCATTTCTGTCAGACCCCATCTTTGTGATGGGACATCAGTCCCTGAAAGTATGGAATATTAAATCCTTCATGAAAATGTACTAGATTCTATATGAAAGCACCTGGAACTTGCATTTAGTGTCACCTCCGGACAAGTGCTGTAAATTTAGTTGAACTTGTCCCCAAAGCAGCTGGAAAAAATAGTGGAAACAAAAGCAGAACTGCCAACAATGGCTACATGTTAAAATACTGCAGTAAGCATCCACATAGAGAACCTGTATTAACGTCCTCAATTGGAAGGTAGACTATGGCACTGACAGTTTTTGTGTTTTAAAATTAAGGGGGTGTCAAGAAAAAATACAAAAACACTGACATTTGTGCTCTCCTGTGCAGCTTTACAGGCTGACCTGGTGGTCCAGATATAGCCAGGAGCCTCGCGTCGACCTCACAGGTCCCCAGATGACTTCTGACCTGAACTCTGACCTCAGCAGTGACTCTGACCATTTGCCAGATTCCTGGTGGTGGAGAGCTGCTCTGTGGCTCTGTGGTCTGACTGGTCCAGACTCTGGCACTGCTCCTCTAGCGACTGACAGTGAGCTGAACTCCCTGCAGGAGGAACCTCTCTGGAAAAGAGTCTGCAATGTTAACGCTCTGCTGCTACTGGCTGTTAATGTGTTTCTCTGGGGATATATGGCTTAATGTGCAAGATTCATGAAACCTTGAACAAGATATTTATCAGTAAGGTTAGTGGTGTACTGGCATTTGGTCTAATGTTAAAAATGAAATTAAAGCCTTGGTCTAGGGCTCCAGTGGCTAAACCAATCTGTTGATGTGCTGCTGGATCTGTATTCTGTGCAACAAAGACTGCTAACTTAAATGTCATATCAGCAAAGACATTTACATATTTTAACGCTAAATGGTGTGTGTGTGTGTGTGTGTGTGTGTGTGTGTGTGCGCGTGTGTGTGTGTGTGTGTGTGTGACAAAGTCTATAACTGACTTATAATATCTGTTATCACTTTTTAAACAAGCTGAGAGAGCCCTGAGTAACAGTCATGCATACATTAAGAAACCCTCTTAGAGATGGGGGTGTAATATGTAGGTAACTACAATAAACGGAGAATTGTGGAAAAGGAAAGAAGAATTCTCCTGAAGATATTTCCCTACAGCTGATAATCCATATTGTGCTCATTATCATGGACCCTTTTTGGGTTCCCTCAAGTGAAGTGGTGGATCATACTGAGAAGGAAAAAGTAATCCCTTCTTATTTTTGTGATTATCTTACCAGTACTTTTGCCTGATTCTAAGTTTCTGTCTGATTCAAAAATTAATCAGGAATGATGCATGAAGAAAGTCGTCTGTACGTCAATTCTCGACTCTACAAACTAATCATTCCGTAATGATTCATAAATATAGGGTGTTCAAGTCTGAAACATAACAATATCTAATACTATATATGTTTGAAGAAAAATAATTTATATAGGAGTGCTTATGGTGTCCCACACAGCCAAAGATGCCCTTGGAGGGAAAAAATATATAAATGGGAAAAATATGCCCTTATCCATGTGTAGGGTGTGGCATTAAATCATTAAATGTCTTTATGTAAAAGTTTCTGGTAGACATAAAAGCCAAATTTATCACGTTATCATAGGGCCCTAGATTGGGGGGACTCAGAGGGGCCTCGCAGTCTGAAAAGGAGGTAACACTTTATGATTAAAACCATATGTTGGTGACGTGTCTAGGAGGACCACGGCCTTATTTAAGAGTCGATGGTCAAGGGGGAGAGTGGTTCATTGGCTTCACACCCTCTCACCCACAGATCTGCAAATGTTTGATTTGACGCTGTACTTCTTTGTAATAAACCTTTATATGCAATCAAGACGGTGTCAGCTAAGTCTCCTTCAAGCTCTTCACATCATTATCACCACCTAATAAACTACAAGAATTTGGCGTCACGAACTTGGTGGTGTCGTGCCCTAGCATCTTCACCAGCATCAGCGCCGACTCCCGCTCCACGCCGCAGTTAAGGTGAGCATTCCTCACATTCTCAGGGCGCTGGTTTGTTCGTTGAGGTTGTTGTATTTGCTGGTTGGATGCACAAAAGAATCAGTTGTGTTTGCCTGTCATGATGTGTTGATGTTTGATTCGGTGCTCCGTTCTAAATTGGGGTTTTGTTGTGTTGCTGAGGCACCGCAAAGAGGGATAGTGAAGAAAATGAGAAGTTAAAGTAGAAAAGACGTGAAGAAAATAAGAAGTTAAGTAGGAAATTGTACAATAGCATAATTAGTAACGGTAAAGTGTGCTAAATAAATGCCATCGAGATTAATGAAGACAGGGCCCTTATCTTTCTTAACAGTATGACATGCATATTAGCCGCTGCGTGAAAGTTGGCTTTTAAAGAATAGTGGAATTTGACTGGAAAATAGAAAGCGTAACTCCAGGCCAAGAGAATTACGAGAAATTAAATAAGGTAAAAGTAACATGGCAAGAGGTAATGTAAATGAAAAGAGAAAATACAGAGGTCAAGCCGCAGATTCGGATGAAGCCCTTAGGAAGCTGGTGTTAGGCAGGCCATACAAACAATGTCTGAAGCAGCCCCTCATTGAAATGTCTGCATCTCATTAAGGTAGGATAAATTTAGGAAAAAGAGAAAAGTGAGTGGCAAAAAAATCGCATTTAGTAGGGAAAAGTATGAATAGGTTAACTTTGAGAAATTTGGGATGATGATTGAGTTTGATGTGAGCTTTTGCTTTGTGTAATCTGCTCTGTGCCTCTGTTTGTTCAATGATTGGTCTGTGTGTGTGTCTCCTGCGTGGTGTGTCAGCTGTGTTTCAGGTGGGTATGACTGGCTGTGGAAGGTTCATGTGTGACAGCCACACATAGGTTGTGGTTGAAAATAAGTGATTTATTGAATCATAAGGACAGATATGTTTGCTGATTAATGTCCCTCTTTCAGGGAGGTTTGATAAAAATCAGGACCCTCTTTCAAAGGACGTTTGAAACTAATGATCTATGAGTCTTTAAAGGGACTTAAATTTTTAAAAATATATACATGAGCCCTTGAAAGAGGTTTGATAATATTAATGAGCTTCCGACCTGAGAAGACATATTGAATCTGCTAAATATGAACCCTGAGAAGAATATTTCTATTGTGTGAGACATAGCTGCTTCTTCAGCTATGTCATTTTCTTTCTCTAGCTTTGTCTTGCCAAGGTGCTATCTGCAAATTTAACTCCCAGGAGGAGGTGTGGAAAAGAGAAAAAAATATCTATATAGTTGTGAGGTTACAGTCCTTTAAAAGTGCAAACATTTGTCATAAATATGCAGTATCAGATGAGAAGACAACGATCATTTGCCCTTACTTTGATATATCTGTTGGTTAACACTTGATGAAGGTTGTCCCTCTTTCGTCTGTTCAAACCCATGGCCTGTTGGTGAGCATGTTCAGACTTCCTAATTAGAAAAAAAGGCATCCACAAGACAAAAGTAGATGCTCACATAAAAAAAGGCAATACTGAGAGAGAAATCTGATAGACATAACTAAATCTTTAACCCAACCTTTAAAAGTTTGTTGAACTGGTACTTACAGTAAAGTAATACTGCAATAACTTATCGTAAGGAGGGACAGAAAAAAAGCTTTTAAAATTCTGTGTAAAAACACTATTAGGGGCTGCCTTATCACAGTGTTTAGTGTAAGTGTAACACCAACCTGCCTTTGTTATGTATTTTGTGACGAGAGATACCCTGGAGAAGGCTGTTCACCTATAAAGAAAATATTACAACAATTGTTCAGTTTCTTTACATAACAATACTACATACACATCATAGATCACAAACTAGATGGTTAAAGAGAAACATGTGTACTGAATTAACCCAGGAATCTGGGACCCCTTCCTACAATGCGCATGCATATTGCGTTGCTGACAATATGAACTGCCTATCTTTCATTTAAACTCAGACATAAAGGATGTGCTTTATCCCTCACACCAAGCCTGTCACTCTAATGACAAATAAATATTTTTGTGTTTAGCATTTGGTTTCTATTAAGACCCTTGTATCCATACAGTTACAGTAATAGCGTCAATAGCATAATGGACCAGCTCCACTTCCTCTTCCACTGTGCCACCCATCTCACCTGCAACACAACATGAGAAGTGTTACGTAGCATTGCTTAGAAGTTTTGAAATAACATAATCCAACCAGGCATGACAACACTGCACAACACTTAAAAATTCTTTGCATCAAGATTGTATGTTTTATCTATATATTTGAAAAAAGAACATTATAAATGGTCTCTCAGATATCTCGTGACATGACATAATTTAATTTGGATGGGAATAAAAAATTCCCTCTTCTAAAATTTCTTACAAGCAGCTGAAAAGCAGTTGGTGAAGTGCAAACACAGCACATTCTAAGCCTGCCCATTATTTCCCCATAGTTACTGACACACCAAAATTGAAGTATTGCAGGTAACTCCCATTTTGCTGTATGGAGTTCTGCAAGCTTGATGCTAAGAAATTGCCTCATTTCTGTCAGCGGAGCGTTCAGTAACCCCTCTGCTACGTTGTTTAGGTAGGGCTGGTACCTAAAAAGCAGGAGCAGCATATGTGAAGTGTTACAAATATCCATTTTCATTGACATGACAACAATGTCAATCTAAAATGACCACAGCACTTTAAAGCTGAGGCACAGGCCATTTTAAACATGGTGATGGATTTGCAATATGACAGTAAGGATTACGTGCAAGGACTGCTTCCAATCAAAACTCAAATAATTAGACCAGCCTCAAGAACCATACACATCTACACACAGAGATAAATACATACTTGCAAACTGCAACTTGTATGCCCTCCTTGTCTATCTTGGCACCAGACTTTTTGGACATCCCTCTGCCAGCGGTGAACTTGGCAGTACCACAGATAGCACTGTCAATTGCCTATAAAGTCAGTTCATGACCATGTTTTGACATGTTGAAAAAAACAAAAAACAAGAGCTGTATAAAAACCATCATAATAAACAAACAAAACCTTCTTACAATTCTCATGTTGCCAACAAATGTCTTAACTTACATATCCTCGACCTGGAACAAGCCCACGTAAATGGGGTGGCTGTGGCTCAGGAGGTCATCCACTAACCGGAAGGATGGTGGTTGGATCTGACTCCTCCAGTCTGCATGCTGAAGTGTCCTACGACAAGATACTGAACCCCAATTGCCCCGATGGCTCGCCATCAGTATGTGTGTGAATCGATGTATGTGTGTGAATGGGTGACTGTGGCATGTAATGTAAAGCACTTTGGTGGTCAGTAAGTCTAGAGAAGTGCAAAAAGTATATAGTCTATTTACCATATAAGGAGCCAAGTTAACATGCAAGTCGATAATAAAAATCACATTTTACTATTATTTCTTAAAATGTCTGTTATGAGTACTCAAAGACAACCTTAATGCTACTATTTGTATTAGTTGTGTTTTCTCATTCCTCATTTTCTATATTTCTATGACATTTTAATACCTATACTTACAATTTTGACTTCCAAAAATGCTAATGCTTTCGGTTTCTATCACAGCAGACAGCCAACAAGTGTGGAGAACAGGCTGGACAGACAAAATGATGGACCTGGCACATATCCTGTTCTTTGAAATGACAGAAAGAAATTAGAAAAAGCTACAGCTGAACTGTATCAGCACAGATACTGCCTGTCTGTATATCAAAAATGTTTTACTAGGAATTATTTTGAAAGCAATGCCCACAATTAAATATTAAGTATCCAGAAATATGATGTTGTTTATTGTGTGTTTCAGTGTGATTCAGGCAGATTTACCCTTCCAGCTTGAACAGATCTGTGCTCCAGCATTTTCAGAGAGGCCTGCCTGGACATGGCTGGTGCTGTCACCTGGCAAACTTGTACATGGTCTGGCAGATGGTGCTAGCTGGCCAGTACCGATACACAAGCAGGTATTTAACCTCGAGAGGAGGATTTCCGAGGCAAGCAGACACCTTATTGTCCCGTAAACAATTGGACACAGTAAAGACTGAAAATATTTCAGTAATCAAATTGCCACGGTTTGCCTGATCATATTGTATTTTATACAGAGATGTGCATCTATGATATATTAGATAGACATGGCTTTTGGGAGTTTCCTTAAAAATGACCAGCTAATAAAAGCTTTGCATTGCACACAGTGGTTAAGTTCTGTCGTACAATCCTGCTTGCACAAAAAGGAGGGCTTTCAGAACAACATAACACTGATGGTGAGCACAGAAATAGGCTTCCTTGGAGAGACTGTCAGGTCACGGGAGCATTCAGAGATTGGCCTTGGTGTAGGAACAGGCAGTGGACGTAGTGCGATACAGAAAGAAGTCATGAAAGGTATAATCACATACAGTTTCCTCAATCCCTTAGGTGCATTTCCCTAAACACTAACCTCATTCTCAAAATAGTGCCTCAAAACCCCACAATATTAACACAACTGGTCACAGCACTATTCAAACTATCATTCTAACTGTGTTCAAACAAAATGAAAATGCTTAAGCATGTTTTGCGGAATGCTAACATGCAATACGTAGACGCAGTTGTAACTGTACCACACGCAGGTCAAAACCAGTTACACTTGTGTCAATCAGCTATGTATATTTCATATTCGCACTTACGAGTTTTGAGAATGAGGTTAAAATGAGGTTTGCGTTTTAAAAAATACATCTAAGCCACTGACAAAAACTGTCAAATACAAACATGTGTACACACACACAAATTATTTGGGGAAATACACCATCATTTTAATCTTAATGTACTTTGTTCACAAAACTGAGGCTGGCCATTTTCATCTACCACCACGGCAGTTATAGGCGGAATGGGCTGGAGAAATCCAAGGAACACAGCCTCTGTGTCAGGGAAGACTCTTGTGGGCCTCCATATCACAGGTTGCACAGAGGAACTCCTTGTCCATTGGTATACAGTCCAGGCACCCAATAACAGCTTCCACTGCACAGCATATATGGCACTTTTAGATAACTATTTCCTCTGCTGAGAGTTTTGCATCCAGAAGCATTGGCCTAGCAGTTTTCATTCTCTCATCTGGGAGAAGCTGCCGCAGCACCCAAGCAGGGACAACAGACAGAAGTCTGTTGCCTCCAGAACCTGGACTGCAGTTAGGGTGTACCTTAACACTTGGACGCATGTTTCTAAAAAAAGAAACAGCTGTTAAGCCACCCCAAAACTCAAGGTATGATAGATATTAAGGAAGTATATTGAAGCCCTTTTGAGTTGAAAAAAAAAAAAAACATATGCTCACTAGCAGTAGCAACATGCTATAACTCATTAACTGCATCAATAGCAGTATAGTATAAGAATGTAAGTGATACATTCACTTGTCAAAAAACAGTCAGTACTCATGATAACGACTGTATCAAGTGTCGTTCTGTTTTACTGTGAGTCTGTAGTGAATTGGCAAAATCTAATGCTTAATTATGATTAACTAGATGAGTAAATAAAAGAAGGAAATGGGAAAAACTGTGATGAAAGTCCACTGCTGTAACAATCAATACACTCACCAAGACTCGCCAACTCTTGATCTCCTATCTGAAGGCCTTCCTCGTGCACAGGATCCCTTCTTCTTGCTTGTGAAGCTGCAGAGAGAGTAATTTTTTTCTCAACCCTTTAATCAATCTAAAATATCACCATGTCATCAAAACACACCATGTCGTTTTCCGATGACAATGTTCTGTAAGGACTGCAGGCAAGGAAACCAAGCGAAAATGATAACATTATTACAATGATAATTTACGTCTGGCACACCTTTATCCAAAGCAAGATACACAACTTTTTTTCTTAAACATACAACACAAGCAAGGATTATCAGTCACAGGCTCTTAAAGCATCTTGCATTTTAGTGTGACCAAGTTTCACAAACATTGCAACACCCTTTTGTCAAAGTGGTATCTTCACATCACATCTTATTTTAATGGTACCCACCAAAATAACAATTGAATTAATTATCTTTTATCTTAGACTATAGTCATTGTGGTACTATCAAGAACAAACCTGATGCAGGGCATTGTGTTTCCTGGACCATTGGATTGTTGAGGGATCTCTTCCTGCTTGTCCTCTTCTTACTGTGAGGCAGAATTTTCCATGGCCATGGCATCGTATATGTACGCAGAGTTTGAGATCAAACTTAACAAGTAAAACAACAAAGTTGTAAGGTACAACATAATACAGTAGCAGTCTTAAACAGTTGCATAAAAGGGCGTAAACAATAATAGCAATGATTCTATTACAGACTTGGGAATTTGGTTAACATGAAAAGCCTCACCCTGAGATGAGCATTGCTAATTACTGCTGCCACGTGGACTCTGGCCTCACTGGGATTATCAAAGACCCTCACGAAAGAACTGAGGGACATAGCATACAAATACAAACGATACAGACACAATATAAAAACATTACGCAAAGGGAAGAGAGTGTGTGGGAGAGGGGGAGGCTCTTAAAAGTACTGTTGCTTTTATTTGTGCGTATGCGTGTATTTGTGTGTGTTGCTGGTCTGGAAGTGCTGTAATAAAGCTGTAAAACAGGAAAAAAAAACCTTATTAGCATAGCCTTTGAATTAAATGAGCATATCTTGATTGTTACGACCAAAATATTGTAGTAATGAATTAAATCTTTATCTACCCTGATCACAACCAATACGTGCAATACAAATCAAACTTTACTGCAGAAATATCAGATGCCACATTCACTTGACACAAGCAAGTACCTACACAAACATAATTTATATGTAGGCCAACAAATGGTTGAAACACCGGAATAAAGTCTCGTTCTGGGCCGCTGTGTGAAGTGCTTTTTATGGTACTTTTTATGTCTATCTCTAACCCTAACCCTGTCACAGATAACTAAAGTAACAACTACCATCTTATCTCATGACCAGTTCAGTGTCCTCTAGAAAGACAAAGCCTTACAGAAGTACGGCACCATATTCAGTGGCGGAAGAAGTATTCAGATCATAGTACGAATCCCCACACTGAGAAAATACTCCACTACAAGTAAAATTCCTGCATTCAAAACCTTACAAAAGTGAAAGTAAGTAGTAAGTAAGAATTATCAGCAAAATGTACTGAAAGTATGAAAGTAAAAGTACTCACTGTGCAGTAAAATGGTCGCTGTCAGTGTTTTATCATTATATATGATGTTTCTGGATTAATATTACTGCTGCATTAATGTGTATGTTGCCTTTTACAGCAGTAGATGTTTAAGGTTCAGCTATTTTAACCACTTTACTGTTAAGGGTAATTTAATCTGCAGCAATGCATCATGGTCTATAAGATCATCATATGCTCATAATGTCAACATAAAGTCAACTTTTCATGAGCTCTGAAAATCAGCCTGTTTTCAGCTTTGTGACAATGCATTTTCCAGCTGATCCAAGAGGGTTTTTTTTCAAATAGTTTATTTAGCTTAAGAGGTAAGAGAATTTTTTAAACCCATAAAGGGTAACACTTGATCATTGAGTTTATCACACACACTCAAAATCAACACATTTGGAGATAAATGGTTTCAGTGGGCAGGAAGGGCAAGAAAAATTGGAATCTGAATAGCAACTAGTAACTAAAACTGTCGGACAAATGTAGTGGAGTAAAAATGACAATATTTGCCTCTGAGATGTAGTGGAGTAGAGGTATAAAGCTGTATACAATGGAAACACTCAAGTAAACTACCTCAAATTTGTACTTGGTTAGATTCCACCACTGACCGTAGTGTTGCAGGATAATCTATCTGTAGGTTGGTGGTGGGTGGTCTCTATTCTATTTTGCATTTACGGCTTTAGGTCTGACCAGGCGGTTCGCGACGTCAGGGGGGACATTGGGTTGTCCGCAATGGGCAGTGAAATCCTCTGGATAAATTCCAGTGCCACTTTTTTATTCCGACAACTCTCTGTGTGACCTGTCTTCACAACACATGGGCAAATTCACGCGTTCAAACTGATTTTGGTAAGTGAAAGGGCCACAATCCAAATGTGCCGGGTTTAGCTAGATGACATTTAGCTGGCTAGGTGACTTCAACCTGAATCTGCTAGCTCAACGTTACAGTTAGTGTTAGCAAGCCACATTTGGCAAATGGTTGACCAGCAGCCGTTTAAAAGTGAATTAAACACACTAACACACTCAGCCTAATCTCCAGTGATGAAACGCTATAGACACTGGGCTATAATGACATAACAGCAACACTATTTCCTGTTTTGAACAAATGAGCCCCCTCCGTGGATTAAAATACCTACTGTAGTCAGGTGGCAGGTGACGTGAATGAAAGCGCAGTGATTATGGGTAAGCGTGATGTGATGTTGCTGTGTTAACTACTGAATCATCTTCTGTTTCATTATTATTGATAATAATAATAATAATAATGATAACATTAATATTATTATGAAAGAAAGACACCTTCATGCCTTGGAAGAGAGCCCTTCTTGTTTTTTTTCTTCCAAGGACTTCTCCAGTCTGACCGATGAAGTTTTCTGGAGTTTTGTCTTACTCACTTGAGGGTGGTGTAAACTCATAATCCTTTTTCTCTTCACTTTATTGTGTACACAGGAATCGGCATTTGCGTTGTCGTCGATGTCAAGACACCTTCGCGCCTTGGAAGAGGCCCCTCTTAATGTGTTTTTTTCTCAAGGACCTCTCCAGTCTGACCTCTGTGTTTTATTTGATTTTGTCTTCCTTATGAGGGGCACGCTGTAACAGCACCTTTGTATTTTATGCTTTGTGCCTGTACACTGGGATCACTAGGCGTGAAATTGTTGAAAAGCAGTTTCCTTTTCCTTTTACTTCATTTACGTACGCAAGGAGATCAACATTTGTGTTGTCGTCGCTGTCAAGAAACC
>NW_024402432.1:0-2500 GCF_016859285.1 Xiphias gladius
TAAAAAAACACTCATGTGGACAAACTGGCAAGTGAGAACGAGGAAAATAAATGAGAGGGAAAGGCTGGTTAATGAGAAGTGCTATTTTTACTGCTTTGATGTCCCCCATCCACATAAGCACACAGCTTAGACAAAAACAAATTAGAGATGTCGACTGCTTCCCAAAGACATTAAAAACATATTAGCACAACAACCATTGAGACTGTGTCCACACGCATGCATATGTGGTGTGTGCGCATGTAGATTTCAAATTCAGAAAAAGTATTCTCAGTGTATTTCCCTAGCACTTGTCCACACTGGCTGGCATTATGCATCACTGTGAGCATTTGTTCCTTATGGCTAATAGTAGACAAAATATCAGCATAATGACACCATAGTTTCTGCACAGCTAAATGACTCACAGGCATAGTACCATGATTCATTTCCCAACTGAAAACTCTATAGAATACAGATCAACAACATAAACGTGATGAGGAACACATCCAGAAGGATCTAAAAAGGTACTTCGTCTTACCTTTGAAACTGATACTGATCTTCATTTTTCTATCTAATCCTTAGGTAGCGTCTATCTTCACAAGGGGAAATTTAAAGGTTAGCCAAGAAAAACAGATAAACAAATTTAGAAAGTAAAAGCCTGTAAGACTTGTCCAATTACAACATTCGTAGGTGATTCGCATTACCACAAAGATCCAGTCATGCGTCATCACCTATACCATCTCTTGCTTGTTGCTGTGGGTCTGTCATAAGCTTTGGAAAACTGTGTTTGTTGGCAAGCATAGAGTAAACAGCAACCCACCATTTTCTCCAGGAATTTGCATGACTTTTTGCCAAGCAGCACTTAATATTGTTTTTGGTGGTAAGGGTCATACAAAAGATGAAACCAAGAACCTTAATGATTTTTATCCCGCACAGATATTCTTCCACAACTGGTAAAGATAAAACTTCCTGGCCTACCTCATTTATCAGTTTTTTGACAAATCACAAAGTTTGCCCTTTTTTGGATGCAGTTAAATGTTTTTAAACTTTTAGGCATCACTTGTACTTACATCAAGGGCCAATCCTGAGGTACCTGCCGTCCCCCAGTGCCTTTAGAGCCGATTCATTCATTTAGCAGCAGACGTCTTGTAGTGGGTCTTCACCCTTAGGAATTCACTGATCCCACTGTTTGTGTCCTAAAACTGATTCAATAGCTAAACTCAGGGTGTTGCACAGCAACACCTGGTACTGACTCAATTTAAAATCTGTAAATCTCGCTGCGGAACTGTTTAGAACCCTTCTTCTATGTGTAGGGTAAGATGAAAAATATTATGCATTTGTTTAATCAAGCTTCAATTGCATTGTTTTAGAAGTTTTATGGAATTGCTTTGTTACAATTTTGGAACAACAAGAACTAAAAAAAACAACAAAGAACAATCCTTTCGCTGCATTCTGATAAAATGATGTAGTTTAGACATTACCAGCCAATACTCACTCTGTTCAAAAAATTCTCTGAACTACACAGTAAAAATGTTGTTGGTTATTGCTTTGCAAAATTACCTTTATGAGCACTTTATAATCCAGTGCCCCTATCAGGAGAACAACATTGTTTACCAGTTCTGTCCAAAACACATAATACTGTCATGAAAATGATTTCGAGTATATGACTGTTTTTGTGATCTACCACCACAAAAGCTGAAAAAAAGGGAAATTCCATGGTCATGGTTAAAAGAAAACAACACTGGCTGTTGTTAGGAAGCAGGATAAGAACCGCAGTCTCTCCTGTCACAGTCACTGGTACTATAACAATTTCAGGGCATAGATCCTTTTTGGCATTTGAACAAATGACCGATGCCATCATTTTTCCCCAGAGAGGACAATCTCATCGGTTTATTAAAAGCCATTTAGGTTCAATACCGATTAGATCATTGCATCACTAATTTACATGGAACTCTGCAAGACTTTAATACACAACCAAAACACAGTACATGAAAAACACAGAACAGTCAAGTTGCAGGTTACATCCATGTCTGTCCAGACTCACATGTAGTGAAGACCTTGAAGGGATTTAATAAAAATGTATTAAGCGTATTTCATCATAATTAGCATATGAATTCTTGAGTTATGGCGAAAAACGTGTTTTGTGAGGTCACAGGGTTCATCCTTGAGTCCAAGTTAACATTTGTGCCAAATTTGAAGACATTTCTTGACGGCATTCCTGAGATATTGCGTTCTTGAGAATGGGACAGATGGATAGACGGACAGACAACCCGAAAACATAATGCCTCCAGCCATGGCTGTCGTCGGCACAGAGGCATAAAAATGAGAGAAACAGGAGGACAACAAAGGAAGGAGGGTTGAGGGTATTAAGGACATCAAAGGTATGGTCAGTGATTCTAATCAATACACTTTCAGTCAAATTCAGCAAATATTGCCTCTGTGTGTGTGCTGGAAAAAAAATCTGGTGATCCTACACAGCCATGGCTCTGTAAATGAGAGACAAACAAGTTGCAAATTGCAAGAC
>NW_024402433.1:0-2000 GCF_016859285.1 Xiphias gladius
TACCAAATGTAGAGTCTATCTATGGTTCTGTTTTCCACCTGCCATATACAGTTCTCTGAACTGTATACTGAAGCTTTAAACCTTCAAGGAGATAATTACAAACTTATATTACAGAAAGCTTAAAAATATTAGTGTGGAGAAATATGAGTTGTTTTGGTTTCATTCTCATTAGTTTGCGGAATGAGAAAGTGATAGGTTGTTTATCTTAAAATTTATTTTAAATTTTCACCATATTGACAACTGACAACAAAGATACTGTGGGGCCATTAGCCAATGAAACATGCAGAGACAATTTTTTTTAAAAATAGCTTCTCGATGGAGAAAATCACTACCACCTTGAATGAATGTTAAAAAAATGAGAAATGAAAAAAAGCAGTTATGTGGAGGGTGCTGGCTACATTTAAAGTTCTGGATTGCAATTTCCCTCTTTCTATACTTTCTGACTAGTGCGTCCCCAGCCTTTATTCTAAAATTCAACTGATGCAAGAGATTTCTCACGTTGAATTTATTGTAATAGTGGGGAAAGATAGCTCTTTGGCTTATCCCGACCGCCCTATCCTGGAGATCCAGATGTATCAAGCGTAACTAACAAAATTAGAGGTAATTTAGATATGGCTGTTGTGGAGCAACCTACGCTATTTCGCAAAAGTTCTGTACCTAATATAGAGTTACCCAGTCACCTAGAAAGGTATTATTCAAGGTATTATGATTGAATATTGTTTTTTTTTTTCGTTTTCTTCTTAGGAGCTCAAGAATGGGAGTCAGCGTTATATCAGTCAAGCTAATCTAATCTGAACTGCTTTTAGGGAAGGCCAAGTGATGGCTCTGGGATACAGTTACTGAGACATTTTGATGTTATGTATTAATGTGACACAAGTTGGCTAAATATGGATTTTCACATATAATACTGAAGACTCGCTATTCAGAAATGGTTCTGAGTACGCTGAATTTTGTAGCTGTGAATCATAATAACAGAGATATGCAGCAGTGGTGTGATAAATGTAAAATTGCACAATATCAGAATTTCTTTTTATTGTCTTATTACCGGTATCAGATTGTATCAGGCCACTGGCATCTGTACATCTGATTTTACCTCTTAGATACTTAACCTACTTTGCCTGATACTTTTAATGCCTTTAATGGGATAATAAATATCTGCCACTGGTCAGGAAATTTGTCTTTGGTCTTTATAATAAACCAAGAAGAATGAGATACTGTATGGGCCTTTTAATGCTACATAAACAAAGCATTAATTTCCTAACTTTTAAAAGTACTCTAAACCGGCAGATCCATCCTTCTCTATCAGATATAGTATTCAGTTTGTTAAATCTTTTACCCCTCCAAGGCTATGAACACTGAGTTATGTTTAGGTTAGTTAACTGTAAACATAATTGACACACACATACACTTATTTCCATTCATATTACCCAATTTAAAACAGCCTTAGTAACTCTATTCAACTTAATGATCATGTCAACAAAGAACTCTGTACTCTTGCTTCATTAAAATCACGTCAGCCCCAAAATAAACTATTTTATCTTCAACATCTGATTTACAAGTGCATAGTTTTATACATCTTGACATAAACACATAAAAGTTTATACACAAAGTAGATTATTCTTACCTAATTCATGACTAGGTTAAAGGATATGTCTGAATTATAAAAACAGGTTTGATCAAATAATTTAAATATACATTTAAGTATAACTTAGCTTAACTGTAAATTAGTGACTGTACACACATGATGTAGATATAGTTTTGGATGTGAAGAGTTCCAGATGTCTGACAGAGACTGACTCGGAGAAAATAAAATATTTTTATCACTAACTTGAAAGTAGGCTGCCTGTAAATAAGAGCGCCCTTCTCCTTGTACTATTTATTTCAGGGCATGCAGCTCCCAAAATACTCTCTTAAATCTTTTATGAGTTTCAGGGAGGTGTCTGTGTCTGGAGTGTTAACTCGCTTATTTCCCGCAACAACCATGGAGTCTTTAACCTTAC
>NW_024402436.1:0-3000 GCF_016859285.1 Xiphias gladius
CCAACACACCAGCAGTACGCAGTAGTAGTAGTACACACTGCTAACACACCAGCAGTACGCAGTAGTAGTACACACTCCTAACACATCAGCAGTACGCAGTAGTAGTAGTACACACTCATAACACATCAGCAGTACACAGTAGTAGTACACACTCCTAACACACCAGCAGTACGCAGTAGTAGTAGTACACACTGCTAACACACCAGCAGTACGCAGTAGTAGTAGTACACACTGCTAACACACCAGCAGTACGCAGTATGAGTACACACTTCCAACACACCAGCAGTACGCAGTAGTAGTAGTACACACTCCTAACACACCAGCAGTACGCGGTAGTAGTAGTACACACTGCTAAAAACACAGCAGTACATCATCAGGACTGACAGGATGCTATTGTAATTTCCTTTGTGTTTCCATGGCGACAGTTGCTGCAGTATAAACAACACCTGAGCATCACAGATGAAAATAAGAGGCGGGACTTCCTGAAGAGCTGCCTCAGGTGAGTGACACCTGCAGGCCACAACAGACTGACCTACAGTCAGTTCCTGATGGAGTTTACTTTTAGTTTGATTAGAAGGTACTAATATTACTAATATTATTATTATTATAGATATGGGTTAATTAATAATTCTGTTTGATCATTTTGTCTTCAAATGACAAATAATGTCAATAGATCTCTAAATCGAGTGGTAATCTGACATCTAATGTGATTATTAGGGATGGGAATCAAGAACCAGTTCCAGTTGAGAACCGTTACAAATTGTATAAAATGAATAATAAAGCTTCAGCCAAAGCTAGTTGAATAAATATTTGAGGACGGGACTAATGACCAGCCAGCAAAGCCAAAGCCCACTGTTACATTTTATCATTTGCTACAATTTCTTATGTATATTAACATTAATATTCGCCTTATCTTGAGATTCTGTAGAAAAAATTGTATTCAATATATATTTTTTGTTTATACCTCATTCTATTCTGTATAGGTCTACTTATTCTTAGACTCACAGATGGAGCAAACTCTTTTCAGAGGAGAGAGGTTTGTAGCGAGAGCACTGGGTGTTCATTTCATGAAGAAAGATGATGACAGTGCTCAATGTAATGTCTATAAAATGGTCATTTCAAATAACGGTGGAAACACCAGCAATATGCTGAAACGTCTTTCTATGCAACATGGTCTTAAATTCCAGGAATGCCATGTAGTTGACCCTCCACACACGAGCGCCACTGATTCCCAACCGAGCAGCTGGTCTGTTACCGAGGGTACATATCCTATGTTGTGATAACATTAGGCTCAGCTGGGTTTTTCTTTGACTCAGAACGCGTAAATGAAAATGAATGCTGTACATAGTACTTACTGTTTTTTCCCACACAGAAAATTAATCAGGAATCGTTAAGGGCATCAATAAAGAATCGGACAATAAGCAGAATCTATAATGGCACCGGTATCAATAAAGTCGTAACATCAAACATCATTTTCCATCCCTAGTGATTACACACCACTGGTTATAAATGACATTGATTTGTCTTCGAATGACAAATGTCATAGGAGAACTGATGGTTTAATGACTTGTGACTTGTGATGACGATGCTGTGATCATGACGTAAGTGATGACATCATCAGCAGCAGTTTCTGACTGTGTTTGCTGTTTACTATTAGTTGTTTTCCATTGGTTGGTTACTGTTGGATGTTTTTACTTTTTGTTGTTTACTGCTTGTTGTTAACAGTCGGTTGATTTTTTTTTTTTTTTTTCTACGAGTGTTGTCTATGAAGATTCTCAGTCATCCAGGACATTGTTATCCATGAAGAGTTGAATCGAGGGCAACTGGACCTGGTTGTAGATCTTGAAGACGTTCAACCTCATCCAAGAGGCTTCTTCAGTTCTGACTGACTGGTGGGGAGTCCCAGGTATTTAACCTCTGTGGGGTCGTTATGAAGGCCATTGATGTCACTTGGTTCATTAGTGCTCGTGGCTGTTGTATTGGAGGCGTTGGAGTTTTTGGAGTCACCTGAAGCCAAGTCTGACGGGTTCCTAAATCTCCTGGGCAGGGATGAAAGGCAGCATTGTAGGTGGGGGATAAGTGGTGTCGTAAACCTCCTCCTCTCTGGAGGGATGGTTTATCCTCATGCACAGACTTATTTATCATTGGAACTAAACAACCATTGAACAAACACATGGCTCAACACAGGAGAGCCAACTCCTCAGGTTAAGACTCAGCAGTTAACCTACACCTGAAGCACAAGGGACACTCCTTCAAAGACAAGATCATACACAATCTGGACAGGGAGGACAGGTGGTTTGAAAGAGGAGTGAAGAAGGCGATCTGTGTTAAAGTAGAGAAACCATCCCTCTAGAGAGGAGGAGGTTTACGACACCACTTATCCCCCACCTACAATGCTGCCTTTCATCCCTGCCCAGGAGATTTAGGAACCCGTCAGACTTGGCTTCAGGTGACTCCAACGCCTCCAATACAACAGCCACGAGCACTAATGAACCAAGTGACATCAATGGCCTTCATAACGACCCCACAGAGGTTAAATACCTGGGACTCCCCACCAGTCAGTCAGAACTGAAGAAGCCTCTTGGATGAGGTGAAACGTCTTCAAGATCTACAACCAGGTCCAGTTGCCCTCGTTCAACTCCTCTTGGATCTACTTAAGCCCTGTTCACATGTGGCATTAACATGCGTCTCACGTGATATGATCACAGGTGGACAGCTCTAAGTGCAGGTGTGAATGCACCCAAGAAGCATTGAGGATATATTGAGATCTGATTGCTCAGACACCATTCAGAGGGGGTCTGGGCCGCATATGGTCACGTTCTTTTCGCAGTGTGAACGTGAATATGTCCTGGGCCACATTGAAGGACCACCTACTAAACTGACTTCCTCTGCGTAAGCGGAAGTACGTACTCATTTGCCAACAAATACAAGTTGTACAAAATCATGAAAATTTTGAAAGGCCCACAGAAATATATTATGAGTGCGTCAGACATCTTGGGC
>NW_024402437.1:0-3000 GCF_016859285.1 Xiphias gladius
GTGAAGGAGGTGAAGGAGGTGCTGAAGGAGGAGTCACGGTGCAGTAACAGCTGGTCGACCAACTGGGTGGATGTTCCTTCCTGTTCTAAGTGACTGATGGAGGGGAGGAGGTGGTGAAGGAGGGGAGGAGGTGGTGAAGGAGGTGAAGGAGAGGAAGGAGGAGTCACGGTGCAGTAACAGCTGGTCGACCAACTGGGTGGATGTTCCTTCCTGTTCTAAGTGACTGATGGAGGGGAGGAGGTGGTGAAGGAGGGGAGGAGGCGGTGAAGGAGGTGAAGGAGGTGCTGAAGGAGGAGTCACGGTGCAGTAACAGCTGGTCGACCAACTGGGTGGATGTTCCTTCCTGTTCTAAGTGACTGATGGAGGGGAGGAGGTGGTGAAGGAGGGGAGGAGGTGAAGGAGGTGAAGGAGGGGAGGTGGTGAAGGAGGTGAAGGAGGGGAGGAGGTGGTGAAGGAGGTGAAGGAGGGGAGGTGGTGAAGGAGGGGAGGAAGTGGTGAAGGAGGTGAAGGAGGGGAGGTGGTGAAGGAGGGGAGGAAGCGGTGAAGGACGGGAGGAAGTGGTGAAGGAGAGGAGGAGGTGGTGAAGGAGGGGAGGAGGCGGTGAAGGAGGTGAAGGAGGGGAGGAGGCGGTGAAGGAGGTGAAGGAGGTGCTGAAGGAGGAGTCACGGTGCAGTAACAGCTGGTCGACCAACTGGGTGGATGTTCCTTCCTGTTCTAAGTGACTGATGGAGGGGAGGAGGTGGTGAAGGAGGGGAGGAGGCGGTGAAGGAGGTGAAGGAGGTGCTGAAGGAGGAGTCACGGTGCAGTAACAGCTGGTCGACCAACTGGGTGGATGTTCCTTCCTGTTCTAAGTGACTGATGGAGGGGAGGAGGTGGTGAAGGAGGTGAAGGAGGGGAGGAGGCGGTGAAGGAGGTGAAGGAGGTGCTGAAGGAGGAGTCACGGTGCAGTAACAGCTGGTTCCAACTGGGTGGATGTTCCTTCCTGTTCTAAGTGACTGATGGAGGGGAGGAGGTGGTGAAGGAGGTGAAGGAGGGGAGGAGGCGGTGAAGGAGGTGAAGGAGGTGCTGAAGGAGGAGTCACGGTGCAGTAACAGCTGGTCGACCAACTGGGTGGATGTTCCTTCCTGTTCTAGGTGACTGATGGAGGGGAGGAGGTGGTGAAGGAGGTGAAGGAGGGGAGGAGGCGGTGAAGGAGGTGAAGGAGGTGCTGAAGGAGGAGTCACGGTGCAGTAACAGCTGGTCGACCAACTGGGTGGATGTTCCTTCCTGTTCTAAGTGACTGATGGAGGGGAGGAGGTGGTGAAGGAGGGGAGGAGGTGAAGGAGGTGAAGGAGGTGAAGGAGGTGCTGAAGGAGGAGGAGTCACGGTGCAGTAACAGCTGGTCGACCAACTGGGTGGATGTTCCTTCCTGTTCTAAGTGACTGATGGAGGGGAGGAGGTGGTGAAGGAGGGGAGGAGGCGGTGAAGGAGGTGAAGGAGGTGCTGAAGGAGGAGTCACGGTGCAGTAACAGCTGGTCGACCAACTGGGTGGATGTTCCTTCCTGTTCTAAGTGACTGATGGAGGGGAGGAGGTGGTGAAGGAGGTGAAGGAGGTGAAGGAGGTGCTGAAGGAGGAGTCACGGTGCAGTAACAGCTGGTCGACCAACTGGGTGGATGTTCCTTCCTGTTCTAAGTGACTGATGGAGGGGAGGAGGTGGTGAAGGAGGGGAGGAGGCGGTGAAGGAGGTGAAGGAGGTGCTGAAGGAGGAGTCACGGTGCAGTAACAGCTGGTCGACCAACTGGGTGGATGTTCCTTCCTGTTCCAAGTGACTTTGTTTTCTTTCATGTTTTTTCAGTGATGCTTCAGACTCCCGCTGATCGATCAGATCCGATTATTGGTTATCAGTTCCCTCAGTGCAGCGGCAGGCCGGTGAATAAATGATGATGAAGTGATGAATTAAAGATGGAGGATGAATACATCGCGCTCTCAGACCCGCTTTTGTGTAGTCACGTGACCTGCCGCGGGCGCACACCGTACACGATGTCTTTCATCGAGACAGCACGAGGACACGGGCGATGCGCGAGACCGGGGTGAGTTTTTGCCTTTACATCTGATTTACATTCTTCGTCACGTACAACTGTAGTATAACTGTAGTATTAGTGTAGTATCACTGAATACTGTATGTCCTCTTCCTCTTTAACTGATTAGACCTACTAGTATTCATGTTACCCATATAATAGTAATATACAGTATATTATATCATATTTATGTTTACGCGTTTTTTAATGGTCCTAAAACTGTTTTAACCACGTGATCGACAAGAGGAAGAGAGAAAGGAAATAAATGTATTTCTTCTCATTTTTCTCTAGATGATAAAAACCAGTCAATTTAATCTGATCAAGGACAAAATCACCACTTTTATTAGATAGTGACAGTTTAGACACAAACACACACAAACAGGTCTGGTATGTAACAAAGACTGTGGCTATAGATAATCTGAGCGATTACAGATACTCTGAATGGTTATAGATATTATGGATCTATAACCATAAGGACGCTCTGTGTTTGACTTTTACAACCTGACGTCACTTTATTTTAAACACACAAAACAAAAAGGTTGTAATAAACCTGTAATTTTACTATAGCATGACAATATTATTTTCTCTGACAGTTCCACTACACATCTGTGTAATACTTCTATAACAATACTGTTCCTGTAATATTCAGTGTTTGACAGAATCAGTATGTTGACGTTTATTATATTTATTATATTTAAGCAGTCAGAAAGTTTCTACAGTTAAAATCTCATTCATTGCTTTACTTTAACCTTTATTTAATCAGGTAAATCCCACTGAGATGGAGAGCTAATTTTAAGGAGACCTGGGTACATAAGTGTATCAATAGAACATTAAACAATTTGGAATTTACAATATCAATCCTGATCAATCGCAATAGTAACAATAATACTGGAATAATAGCACTATAAGAATAAAAAAATCGCACAAATAATAAAAGTAACA
>NW_024402438.1:0-10000 GCF_016859285.1 Xiphias gladius
GATTTCGTTTGTTTGGAATATGCCAAGGAATAGACCCAGTCTGCATTATTCCGATTTCTTCTTCTTCGTTAATTTATGGCAGACTAGGCACAGGAAGTGCACTGCTGTCTCCCGCCAGTTAAAAACAACAAACCATTTGGTCTTTGCAAACGGAATTGATGCATATGTTTATTTGCATATAGAGTCGGGAGGTGAGATTCAATCACAAGTGGTCACTGGAGACGCCTTCTAATGCCAGGTTCGAACTTGCGTACTAAGAGCTGTCCAGCTGCGATCAGATCGACCAAGACGCATGTTAATGCCAGGTAGAATAAGAACAGTACCTTAGTGTTGGTTGTTTGCAGTTTGATGTTTACTGTTGGTTGTTTTTCTTTGGGACGTTTACTGTTGGTTGAGATTTGTTTGTTTGTTTGTCAGTCTCCCATTTTCTCCAGAGGACTCAGCTCATGTTCAGGACCACTACACTCTGCTGGAGAGACAGATCATCATCGAGGTCAGAAACCACTCTAAACTGGTTTAAAGCGGATTAAACTGCCTTAAACCAGTATTATTTTCTTTATTGATTAACGTCCCGATAATTTTTTCCTTACCCGTTTAAGAAGACAAGGTTAGAACTCCATTAAATCCCATCTTAACTCCAATTTCATCCCAGTTTCATCTCTGTTACTAGGCAACAGACCAGCAGGCTGAGCGTGGAGGGAGGGTGGAAATCTTCCAGAAGTTTCCCAGAAGAGCTTCGATCCTCAACATGCCGTTAATCACAACTCTGTACTACTGCTGCTTCTACCACTACACCGAGTCTGAGGTTAGTTCTTACATACTTACATGCTTAAGTACATATACACACACATACTATATATGTACATATTACAAACATATACACATAAACAGACACACATACATAAATACACATATATCAAAAGCGTCCGAAAGTCTGAGACCACTTTACCATTCGCTTGAATGGGAAAGTGGTCTGTATGTGACACTCGGCATGTGATGATGTCCATGGGCTCCAGACTTCATGCAGTCATTGGCTGCAAAAGATTTTTGTCCAAGTGATAAAAAAATTCCTGATATTTATAATTATGTTGGTTTGTCCGATTACTCTTGAGCCTCTGAAAATGAGAGACTATGTATAAAAATGGCTTTAATCCCTAAACAGTTAATGTGATATTTTTGTCAAACCCCTTGAATTAAAGCTGAAAGTCTGCACTTCAATCACATCTTGATGGCTTTGTTTCAAATCCATCGTGGTGGTGTGAAGAGGCAAAATTACGAAAATTGTATAAGTAATACATACATATATACTTCAGTGCATACGTTCATGTACTCTTATACATATATGCATAAATAAACATACACACTAGTAAAGGTGTATTAGTTGAACTAGGTTAATTAAACAAGTGTTTTGTGTCTGCAGGGAACTTACAGCAGCCCGTTGAACATCCGTCAGACCTTCAGGGTGAGAACTGATGTCTTCGTTTTTATGGAAATGTTGTTGCGGCGTTGAACAAATCAAACATAAACTTTGACCTGCGTCAGTAACCGACAGTCATTGACCCTTGACCTCAGATGTCAGAGAAGCAATACTTTGTGACGGCGTTGGCGGCGAGGGCAAAGCTAAAGGCGTGGTCAGACGTAGAGGCTCTGTTCACCAGCAGGAACTGGCTCGGCTTCACCAGGAAGAAATCACCTCTCAGCTTCCATCGAGTCGTCGACATCCTGCAGAAAAACTCCGCCCCGACACAGGTGTGGGGGCGTGGCGAACTGGGACATTACAGCACTCATAAATGTGGAGGGTGTATTGTTGATTTACAGGTGTCTTATGTGATTGACAGGTGCTGCAGGAGTACGTGGGGCTGGTCGATGATGCGGACATGAGGATCAATCTGGCTCAGAAACATAAATGTCACGACATTGTCATCAACGTGAGACACTCGCGGTTACATTAATAAAACTCTTAGATGATTATTTAAGGTCCTGAAACCTGAAACTTGGATCACGTTCAATCTGAAACTGGCGTTCACCGCTTTGCCACAGTTTCCGTGTTGAATGACATGTTTCCTTAAAATGGTGAGAAACGGTGTGCAACAGGCTTTGAGGTACATTTTTTGTCGTTGGGTTGGTGCGTCAGAGGTGTTACCCAATCAGCAGCGATGTGTATGTAAACCCTGCCATCTACAAAAGGCTTTGCGCACCGCGCCACCGTTTCTGTTTAGATGAATGTTTTGCTAAGTTTTGTTGGGGCTGAACGAGCCCCGGCTTATGTCAATTATGTGACGTGTTGCTGTGATGTCATGATGACTGGCGTGTCTTTGGGCCAATCAGACGTACCGGGACTTGAAGGACCGGCGGCTGTTGCTAGGATACCGGGAGAAGGTGGAGAGGGGATCAGCAGAGGAGAGGAAGATCAACGGGCTGCTTGACAACCCGGTGAGGAAGAGGAAGATGGGAGGTGATCTTCACAATTGCCATCATGTGACCTGACTGTTTCTTCTTCTCTTTCAGCAAATCCGGTGGAAGAACTGACGCTCCAGTGAAAGACTTTTATTATGAAACAACGGTGAAAGTCTCTCGTGTGAAGAGACTGTGAAGGTCGTCCGTCACGGTGACGACAGGAAGGACTAATGCGCTCGCATCAGCTTCGGTCTCATTGGTTGCAGAGAGGAGAGCTGGTTTGACTCCTCCCCCCTCAGAGCGCCGAGTGGAGCCGAGTCAGCGTTTCAACATTCCTTAAAGAAAACTTGAGTTTTTAAAAAAAACAAAACATGAACAATAAAAAGAATAAAAATATTTGAACACATTGGCTGGATTTGAGTTTACTGACACCTCTGATGTCTCTACTTTTATAGGAAAGCCAGGAAGGAGGAGGCAGTGAGGGGGAGGGGAGGTGAGGTGGTGAAGGAGAGCAGGAAGCAGAGGAGGTGGAGAAGAGAGGTGGAGGACAGGAAGAAGTAGTGAAAGAGAGGAGGAGGTGGTGGAGGAGAGGAGGATGTAGTGAAGGAGAGTAGGTGGAGAAGAAGGAGGTAGTGGAGGAGAGGAGGAGGTTGTGGAGGAGGTGGAGGGAGTGGTGAAGGAAGGGAGGAGGTGAATGAGGGGAGGAGGTGGTGGAGGGGAGAAGGTGGTGAAGGAGGGGAGGAGCTGAAAGAGGGGAGGAAGCAGAGAAGGAGGAGGTAGAGGAGGAAGTAGAGGAGGTGGTAGTGGAGGAGAAGGAGGAGGTGGAGGACAGGAAGAAGTAGTGAAAGAGAGGAGGAGGTGGAGGAGAGGAGGATGTAGTGAAGGAGAGTAGGTGGAGAAGAAGGAGGTAGTGGAGGAGAGGAGGAGGTTGTGAAGGAGGAGGTTGTGGAGGAGGTGGAGGGAGTGGTGAAGGAAGGGAGGAGGTGAATGAGGGGAGGAGGTGGTGAAGGGAGGAGGTGAAGGAGGGGAGGAAGCAGAGAAGGAGGAGGTAGAGGAGGTGGTAGTGGAGGAGAAGGAGGAGGTCGGAGGACAGGAAGAAGTAGTGAAAGAGAGGAGGAGGTGGTGGAGGAGAGGAGGATGTGAAGGAGAGCAGGTGGAGAAGAAGGTGGTAGTGGTGGAGAGGAGGAGGTTGTGGGGAGGGGGAGGTGGTGCAGGAGGAGGTTGTGGAGGAGGTGGAGGGAGTGGTGAAGGAAGGGAGGAGGTGAATGAGGGGAGGAGGTGGTGAAGGAGGGGAGGAGCTGAAAGAGGGGAGGAAGCAGAGAAGGAGGAGGTAGAGGAGGTGGTAGTGGAGGAGAAGGAGGAGGTGGAGGACAGGAGAGGAGGAGGTGGTGGAGGAGAGGAGGATGTAGTGAAGGAGAGCAGGTGGAGAAGAAGGTGGTAGTGGTGGAGAGGAGGAGGTTGTGGGGAGGGGGAGGTGGTGCAGGAGGAGGTTGTGGAGGAGGTAGAGATGAAGAGGTGATGTAAGGAGGTAGTGGAGAAGGAGGACGTAGTGGAGGAGAGGAGGAGTTAATGGAGGACAGGGTTAGTGAAAGAGAGGAGGAGGTGATGGAGGAGAGGAGGAGGTGGAGGAGAGGAAGAAGTAGTGAAGGAGAGAAGGACGAGGTAGTGAAGGGGAGGGGGAAGCAGAGAAGGAGGAGGTAGAGGAGGAAGTAGAGGAAGAGGGGAGGGAGTGGTGAAGGAGAGGAGGTGGAGAGGGAGGTGGTAGTGGAGGAGAGGAAAAGGTAGTGGAGGAGGACAGGAGGTGGTTGTGAAGGAGAGGAGGAAGGAGTGAAAGAAAGGAGGTGGACAAGTAGGAAGTAGTGGTAGAGGAGGAGGTGGTGGTGGAGAGTAGGTGGAGGAGGAGGAGGAGGTGGAGGAGAGGAGGATGTAGTGAAAGAGAGAAGGTGGAGAAGGAGGAGGTGGTGAAGGGGAGGGGGAGGTGGTGAACAAGAGTAGGAAGCAGAGGAGGAGGAGGTAGAGGAGGAAGTAGAGGAGGCGGAGAAGAGGAGGAGGGGAGGGAGGTGGTAGTGGAGCAGGACAGGAGGTGGTTGTGAAGGAGAGGAGGAGGGAGTGAAAGAAAGGAGGTGGAGAAGTAGGAAGTAGAGGTAAAAGGAGGAGGTGGTGGAGGAGAGGAAGAAGTAGTGAAAGAGAGGAGGTGAAGGAGGGGAGGTGGTGAAGGAGGGGAGGAGGTGGTGAAGGAGGTGAAGGGGAGGAGGTGGTGAAGGAGGGGAGGAGGTGGTGAAGGAGGTGAAGGAGGGGAGGTGGTGAAGGAGGGGATGAAGTGGTGAAGGAGGTGAAGGAGGGAAGGAAGTGAAGGAGGTGAAGGGGAGGAAGTGGTGAAGGAGAGGAGGAGGTGGTGAAGGAGGTGAAGGAGGGAAGGAGGTGAAGGAGGGGAGGAAGCGGTGAAGGAGAGGAGGAGGTGGTGAAGGAGGTGAAGGAGGGAAGGAGGTGAAGGAGGGGAGGAAGCGGTGAAGGACGGGAGGAAGTGGTGAAGGAGAGGAGGAGGTGGTGAAGGAGGGGAGGTGGTGAAGGAGGGGATGAAGTGGTGAAGGAGGTGAAGGAGGGAAGGAAGTGAAGGAGGTGAAGGGGAGGAAGTGGTGAAGGAGAGGAGGAGGTGGTGAAGGAGGTGAAGGAGGGAAGGAGGTGAAGGGGAGGAAGTGGTGAAGGAGGGGAGGAGGTGGTGAAGGAGATGAAGGAGGGGAGGAGGTGGTGAAGGAGGTGAAGGAGGAGAGGTGGTGAAGGAGGGGAGGGAGTGGTGAAGGAGGTGAAGGAGGGGAGGTGGTGGTGAAGGAGGTGAAGGAGGGGAGGAAGCGGTGAAGGAGGGGAGGTGGTGAAGGAGGGGAGGAGGTGGTGAAGGAGGTGAAGGAGGGGAGGTGGTGAAGGAGGGGAGGAAGTGGTGAAGGAGGTGAAGGAGGGAAGGAAGTGAAGGAGGTGAAGGGGAGGAGGTGGTGAAGGAGGGGAGGAGGTGGTGAAGGACGTGAAGGAGGGGAGTTGGTGAAGGAGGGAAGGAAGTGGTGAAGGAGGTGAAGGGGAGGAAGTGGTGAAGGAGAGCAGGAAGTAGAGGAGGTGGAGAAGAGAGGTGGAGGACAGGAAGAAGTAGTGAAAGAGAGGAGGAGGTGGTGGAGGAGAGGAGGATGTAGTGAAGGAGAGTAGGTGGAGAAGAAGGAGGTAGTGGAGAAGAGGAGGAGGTTGTGGGGAGGGGGAGGTGGTGCAGGAGGAGGTTGTGGAGGAGGTGGAGGGAGTGGTGAAGGAAGGGAGGAGGTGAATGAGGGGAGGAGGTGGTGAAGGGAGGAGGTGAAGGAGGGGAGGAAGCAGAGAAGGAGGAGGTAGAGGAGGTGGTAGTGGAGGAGAAGGAGGAGGTGGAGGACAGGAAGAAGTAGTGAAAGAGAGGAGGAGGTGGTGGAGGAGAGGAGGATGTAGTGAAGGAGAGCAGGTGGAGAAGAAGGTGGTAGTGGTGGAGAGGAGGAGGTTGTGGGGAGGGGGAGGTGGTGCAGGAGGAGGTTGTGGAGGAGGTGGAGGGAGTGGTGAAGGAAGGGAGGAGGTGAATGAGGGGAGGAGGTGGTGGAGGGGAGAAAGTGGTGAAGGAGGGGAGGAGCTGAAAGAGGGGAGGAAGCAGAGAAGGAGGAGGTAGAGGAGGTGGTAGTGGAGGAGAAGGAGGAGGTGGAGGACAGGAAGAAGTAGTGAAAGAGAGGAGGAGGTGGAGGAGGAGAGGAGGATGTAGTGAAGGAGAGCAGGTGGAGAAGAAGGTGGTAGTGGTGGAGAGGAGGAGGTTGTGGGGAGGGGGAGGTGGTGCAGGAGGAGGTTGTGGAGGAGGTAGAGATGAAGAGGTGATGTAAGGAGGTAGTGGAGAAGGAGGACGTAGTGGAGGAGAGGAGGAGTTAATGGAGGACAGGGTTAGTGAAAGAGAGGAGGAGGTGATGGAGGAGAGGAGGAGGTGGAGGAGAGGAAGAAGTAGTGAAGGAGAGAAGGACGAGGTAGTGAAGGGGAGGGGGAAGCAGAGAAGGAGGAGGTAGAGGAGGAAGTAGAGGAAGAGGGGAGGGAGTGGTGAAGGAGAGGAGGTGGAGAGGGAGGTGGTAGTGGAGGAGAGGAAAAGGTAGTGGAGGAGGACAGGAGGTGGTTGTGAAGGAGAGGAAGGGAGAAGGAGTGGAGGAAAGAAAGGAGGTGGACAAGTAGGATTTTGTGGTAGAGGAGGAGGTGGTGGTGGAGAGTAGGTGGAGGAGGAGGAGGAGGTGGAGGAGAGGAGGATGTAGTGAAAGAGAGAAGGTGGAGAAGGAGGAGGTGGTGAAGGGGAGGGGGAGGTGGTGAACAAGAGTAGGAAGCAGAGGAGGCGGAGAAGAGGAGGAGAAGGAGGAGGTGGGAGGAGAGGAGGAGGAGGAGGAGGAGGAGAGGAGGAGGAAGGAAAGAAAGGAGGTGGAGAAGGAGGAGGTAAAGGAGGAGGAGGTGGAAGGAGAGGAAGGAGGTGGGGAAGGAGGTGGTGAAGGGAGGGGAGGAAGCGGTGAAGGAGGTGGTGAAGGAGGTGAAGGAGAGGAGGAGGTGGTGAAGGAGAGGAGGAGGTGGTGAAGGAGGTGAAGGAGGGGAGGTGGTGAAGGAGGGGAGGAGGTGAAGGAGGTGAAGGAGGGGAGGAGGAGGTGAAGGAGGTGAAGGAGAGGAGGAGGTGGTGAAGGAGGGGAGGGAGGTGGTGGTGAAGGAGGTGAAGGAGGTGAAGGAGAGGAGGAGGTGGTGAAGGAGGTGAAGGAGGGGAGGTGGTGAAGGAGGGGAGGAAGTGGTGAAGGAGAGGAGGGAGGTGGTGAAGGAGAGGAGGAGGTGGTGAAGGAGGGGAGGTGGTGAAGGAGGAAGGAGGGAGGAAGGAGGGAGGAAGTGGTGAAGGAGAGGAGGAGGAGGTGAAGGAGGGGAGGTGGTGAAGGAGGTGAAGGAGGGGAGGAAGTGGTGAAGGAGGTGAAGGAGGTGAAGGAGGGGAGGAGGTGAAGGAGGTGAAGGAGGTGGTGAAGGAGGGGAGGAGGTGGTGAAGGAGGTGAAGGAGGGAGGAGGTGAAGGAGGTGCAGGAGGGGAGGTGGTGTAGGAGGTGAAGGAGGTGGTGAAGGAGGAGGAAGGAGGGAGGAGGTGAAGGAGGGGAGGAAGCGGTGAAGGAGGTGAAGGAGGTGCTGAAGGAGGGGAGGAGGTGGTGAAGGACGTGAAGGAGGGGAGTTGGTGAAGGAGGGAAGGAAGTGGTGAAGGAGGTGAAGGGGAGGAAGTGGTGAAGGAGAGGAGGAGGGAAGGAAGTGAAGGAGGTGAAGGGGAGGAAGTGGTGAAGGAGAGGAGGAGGTGGTGAAGGAGGTGAAGGAGGTGAAGGGGAGGAGGTGGTGAAGGAGTGGAGGAGGTGGTGAAGGAGGTGAAGGAGGGGAGGTGGTGGTGAAGGAGGGGAGGAGGTGGTGAAGGAGGTGAAGGAGGGGAGGAAGTGGTGAAGGAGGTGAAGGAGGTGAAGGAGGTGGAGGAGGAGAGGAGGAGGTGATGGAGGGGAGGTGGAGGTGGTGAAGGAGGAGGTGGAGGTGGTGAAGGAGGTGATGGAGGGGAGGAGGTGGTGAAGGAGGTGAAGGAGGGGAGGAAGCGGTGAAGGAGGTGAAGGAGGTGAAGGAGGGGAGGATGTGGTGAAGGAGAGGAGGAGGTGGTGAAGGAGGGGAGGAGGTGAAGGAAGGAGAGGAGGAAGGAGGGGAGGTGGTGAAGGAGGGAAGGGAGGGGAGGAGGTGGTGAAGAAGGAGGGGAGAGGTGAAGGAGGGGAGAAGGTGGTGAAGGAGGTGAAGGAGGGAGGTGGTGAAGGAGGGAGGAAGTGGTGAAGGAGTGAAGGAGGGGAGGTGAAGGAGGGAGAAGTGGTGAAGGAGGGAGGAAGGTGGTGAAGGAGAGGAGGAGGTGGTGAAGGAGGGGAGGAGGTGAAAGAAGGAGGAGGGTGAAGTAAGAGCTGGGGGTGGAGGGGTGACTGATGGAGGAGGAGGTGGTGAAGGAGGGAGGAAGGGTGAAGGAGGTGAAGGAGGTGAAGGAGGAGGTGGTGAAGGAGGGAAGGAGGAGGAGGAAGAAGGAGGTGAAGGAGGTGGTGAAGGAGGAGGGTGCAGTAACAGCTGGCAACTGGGTGATGTCCAAGTGACTGATGGAGGGAGGAGGTGGTGAAGGAGGGAGGAAGTGGTGAAGGAGGTGAAGGAGGAGGAGGTGGTGAAGGAGGTGAAGGAGGTGAAGGAGGAAAAGGAAGGAGGAGTCAGGTGCAGTAACAGCTGGAGGGTGGATGTGGGTGACTGATGGAGGGGAGGAGGTGGTGAAGGAGGGGAGGAAGCGGTGAAGGAGGTGAAGGAGGTGAAGGAGGGGAGGAGGTGGTGAAGGAGGGGAGGAAGCGGTGAAGGAGGTGAAGGAGGTGAAGGAGGAGGAGGTGAAGGAGGTGAAGGAGGGAGGAAGGGTGAAGGAGGGAGGAAGGAGGGAGGAGGAGGAGGAGGTGAAGGAGGTGAAGGAGGGAGGAGGTGGTGAAGGAGGTGAAGGAGGAGGAAGGAGGAGTGGTGCAGTAACAGCTGGTGGAGGTGGATGAAGTGACTGATGGAGGGAGGAGGTGAAGGAGGAGGAAGCGGTGAAGGAGGTGAAGGAGGTGAAGGAGGGGAGATGGTGAAGGAGGGAGGAAGGGTGAAGGAGGTGAAGGAGGGGAGGAGGTGAAGGAGGTGAAGGAGGGGAGGAAGCGGTGAAGGACGGGAGGAAGTGGTGAAGGAGAGGAGGAGGAGGTGAAGGAGGTGAAGGAGGGGAGGAAGCGGTGAAGGAGGTGCTGAAGGAGGGTAAGGAGGTGAAGGAGGTGAAGGAGGGGAGGAGGTGAAGGAGGTGAAGGAGGGGAGGAGGTGGTGAAGGAGGGGAGGAGGTGGTGAAGGAGGTGAAGGAGGGGAGGAGGTGGTGAAGGAGGTGAAGGAGGGGAGGTGGTGAAGGAGGGGAGGAGGTGGTGAAGGAGGTGAAGGAGGGGAGGTGAAGGAGGGGAGGTGGTGAAGGAGGTGAAGGAGGGGAGGAGGTGGTGAAGGAGGTGAAGAAGGAGGAGTCACGGTGCAGTAACAGGAAGTGACTGATGGAGGGCAGGAGGTGAAGGAGGGGAGGAAGTGGTGAAGGAGGTGAAGGAGGTGAAGGAGGGGAGGAGGTGGTGAAGGAGGTGAAGGAGGTGGTGAAGGAGGAGGGTGCAGGGCGACCAACTGGGTGGATGTTCCTTCCTGTTCTAAGTGACTGATGGAGGGGAGGAGGTGGTGAAGGAGGGGAGGAAGCGGTGAAGGAGGTGAAGGAGGTGAAGGAGGGGAGGAGGTGGTGAAGGAGGGGAGGAAGCGGTGAAGGAGGTGAAGGAGGTGAAGGAGGGTGAAGGAGGTGAAGGAGGGGAGGAAGCGGTGAAGGACGGGAGGAAGTGGTGAAGGAGAGGAGGAGGTGGTGAAGGAGGGGAGGAGGGTGAAGGAGGTGAAGGAGGGGAGGAGGTGAAGGAGGTGAAGGAGGTGCTGAAGGAGGAGTCACGGTGCAGTAACAGCTGGTCGACCAACTGGGTGGATGTTCCTTCCTGTTCTAAGTGACTGATGGAGGGGAGGAGGTG
>NW_024402439.1:0-3000 GCF_016859285.1 Xiphias gladius
CGCCGGGGGACAGGAGCAGCGAGCGGCCGGGTAGGTAAGCGCTCGGTCCGCGTTGGTGGAAACAGTCGCCGAGCTGACTGTGCGTACGCTTGATTTTGACGTGCTTTGTGTCAGGCAGGAGTTTAGACGGCACACGGGCACTTGTCCTGTCATGAATGAATGAGAGGAGGATCATCAGTTTCACTGCCACCCCTAAGCAAATGGTGTGTGCGGCGCTCACGTTGTGCGCAAGCGCTCCGGCAAGAAAGGAAAAACTAACTTCGCGTCTCAGAGGTTGTGAGAGAAAGAGGAAAATAGTGAGGCAGCGGTCGATTTAAAGGTCAGCAATTTAATAATAACGGCTGGTGACTGCTAAATGTCCCGAAAAGAAAAGCATTCGAAACATCTCTTAATCCCACTTAAATCAGTTTAATATAGTATGAAATATACGCTAAATTTATTTCATGGAGTCTCAAGTTGTTGGCAAACTTTTGGGCAAAATAGAGCATATATAGCAATATTAACAAATGTTATGTGTCTTTACCTTGCGCTACATCTTTGAATTTATGCTTGCATATGTTCCCAAAACGGACAGTTCCATAGGCCTGAATATCACAAGTGCACCGATTGCATTTGAAATATTTCTTAATGTATCCTAGTTGTATGCTCTCTGTAATGTGCCTACCTCTATTTATAAAACTATATTATTATGTTCTATAGACGTATGTAACTTGTAGCCTACACTATGCAAGACCCATCCTGCAGACAACAAAGCATTACTCATCACAAGTCCCATGTGTTGTTACAGTGAAGTGCCGTAGTCTTGACTGTGAACTTAGAGCACCGGTTGTGAGGGACACTGCCCTTTCCTCACAGAAAGTTACTGATGAATACTTAATCCTTTTATTTGGATGTGCTGCCACACGTCCATGAACAACAGTGTTTTAATTTTCCTGGCAAGTGAGAGGCTACTGATGAAAGAATGAAGTTGGTACTAATCATAGTATTATCACATTTAATCTGCAGTCCATATTTAGCATGATTTATTATCAACTCTCATACCCAACAACACACTTGTCAATCCTCACTGGTGTTGGAACAGATGCCCGTTTACGAGCCCCGGCCAGAGCGTGTGTTACTATATATAAATAGATGTACAGCCACCCGACTTGACTCTATCCATTTCTATTCCTAAATGGATGTACCCCAGTGTTGTTATTGTATTAATGGGCCAAGCATGTGGGGCAGGAGTGGGACACACTTCCCTACTGATGACATTTGAAAACCTAGCAGGCTATCGTGAATCAAGGCGGGGATTAAGGGCTTTAGTCCTAGTTCTCCCTGAACAGGCAGGGAGCTTTGCACTCGATGAGGTAAGACAATGCGTTTGCCTCAGAGCTCGGGCCATTTAGCAGGGGTCTTCTCGCCTCATCTGCTGTGTATGACAGAGAGCTGTCTCTGCATATTTAAAATAACCAGTCACCGTAGGTGGATGATTATGCAGCAGCATTGTACAGAGGGGTATATTTGTGCGTGTTAGGCCACAGAGCCTCTTTGTCAGGCAAGGCACACCTCTGTGGAAGTATTGTGGTTTCTCTAGTTTGTCACAAGCTTCTTTACAGTAAACTCAATCAGGGATAATCCTTCTATATCAAATGTAATTTAGGTTGGCCCGGGGAGCTGCTTTGGCCTGAGGAATTCATTTAGAAATGACGCCTAGGCATTTATCCTATTAGTAAAGGCCAAGTGTAAAACGACTCCTGTTTTTATGGTCAGCAAGTTACAATACTGCAACTCAAGGCCGTTTATGTACTTATTTATTTATTTCTACCCATTTTCCCAAGAAGGAGAGCTTTTTTGCAGGGTAAGGGTAGCATAATCTGATTGGTGTGAATACTGGACTGTAAATACAGGCAAAGAAGGCAGGAGAGATGAAATGCTGTACAGTATATTCTTATACTTGAAGGAACCTGTGATCCACTGGTTTAGCCTCTGGCGATGGACTGCACTTAATAGGAGTCTAGAAAATAGAAGCGTTGCCAGGCTTGTGAACCAACATGACCACAGAAAGCCAGGCTCTCAGTGTTTTTTATGTAACAGCAGTCAGATAAACATAATGGTGCCTCAGCTGCTGTAAGGCAGCAGAATGGAAGAGATGGAGCCATTTTTACTGTCTCCTTTTTAAGAATGTACACATAATGCGTCTGTTTATTGGCACCCGCTCACCAAAGCAAAATATTAATGTGCGAAAGTAGCCGGCAATTACACTGACTGGTGGAGCAGTGGGTATTAGAAGGCCAAACTGGACCAACCTGCCCCCAATCAAAATGAAAAAGAAGAGCAAGTGTGCATCATTTTCTGTCTTACTAGACAATGAACTCCATTGTCTCCAAGTTTAGAGTGTCAAGAGTGTCCTTTTTGTACTCACATTTCAAAGACATGCTCTAGCAGATTTTTAATTAAAGTTTCTTTCATAGGCTAGTTTGAGTCTATGTGCACATTTATTTTGTGTATAGTTTAGTTTATAGCTTCTACATCATTCAGTCCAAAGATTAAAACCGATAACAGGTTTTAATGTTTTGGCTGATCAGTGTATAGTGTAGATACAAAGAACAGCTTCTACACACCAGGATTTCACACTCCATTTTGGAAGCTCTTCTTTTTATTTTGAGTAGAAAATTTCCAATAGATTGGGGAAAAAATTCTGTAGTCATTTGCACCACTTTAATAACTGCGTATCTGATTTTAAAAAGCTGTTGTATTGTGATTAAATTCCTATCTGTTTCGCTGATGGTAGGTGACAATGAAGTTACACTTGAAAACAATTTCAATAAGAAATGATCAGGGTGTTATCACATTTTTTCAGAACATTAATCATACAGGTTACGCATACTGTTTGTATTTTCTACTAAATTATAATAACTTTATTAATTTTAAACTCTGTTGCTTTGTGTAAGTTTAACATTTTCTCAGACATCAAAG
This sequence comes from Xiphias gladius, assembly GCF_016859285.1. Lineage (NCBI taxonomy): Eukaryota > Metazoa > Chordata > Actinopteri > Istiophoriformes > Xiphiidae > Xiphias > Xiphias gladius. Next base: position 2,962 of record NW_024402439.1, read on the forward strand.
AAGTATGATTCTTTTGGTTTGGAGCATCTGCAGCATATT
>NW_024402442.1:0-15738 GCF_016859285.1 Xiphias gladius
GCTTAGAATTAAGAAAACTCCCCACCCGTGTTCCACCTTACGAAGATCACAGCACCGCTTTATCTATAATGACAGAGTCTGCACATAGAAGTAACCTTTTAATTTGTGGGATTTGTCAACATTTGCCCACTTCATCTAAATCTCCTATGCTTGCTCCGGTTCCATTCACGGGAGCAGACTGGCGTGTTAGGGGTGGCGAGTTATATCTGACCGGTTCAGGAAAATGATGAAGACTGCTACACACCTTCATCTGCATAGCGCCCTACGGGGACCCTCCATCAGTACGAGGGTGATAAAGGGGAAGTTATACGCTTTGTAATAAGAACATTTAACTATCAAGAACATCCGACTGGCGTTAATTGGGTAACTCTTTTTAAGTTAACATATTACAAGAAATTTGTTTTACAGGGGCTGCGCTATCAAATGCAAATGACTTTAGCTGAAACAAATTGCACTACTGAAAGTACGTGGGTAAATTCTGAATGTGTCCTTTGACCAAATACAGCATCCATCTGTCTCGAGGTAGGAGTGCAGAGTACACCATGGGCAAAAAGGTTTAAGGTATCCCATTCATCCTGGGTGAGGCATAATTGTACTCAACCCATAATTCCAATTAGACCAAGTGATAGAAATTGTACTAAGCCCACACCTCCAATTCCAGTACATCCACAGACCAACGTGGATCTCTGTTTTCATTTTAGCACGATAGAAGGGTTCTTCTTGGGTAAAAGTGATTGCACAAAGCTGGTAGTTTCCCTTTCCAGTGCAACGGAAGGTCTTGCATTACCAGAGCAGGCTCATTTGGTCTGTGGTAACTCTGCTTACAGTTGCGTTCCAAAAATAGGGACGACTCTCAAGAAACCTGTCACTGGGACATGTTATTTAGCTTATCTAATTGCTGTTATTAGGCAGGCTGACCCTAGAGAGCTTGCGCCCTATCACATACGAGACAAGCACACAATTTCTATGGCGTCCAGAATCCCGAGCATCGTGATACCAGCATATGGCGTTTATAAAAGTCAAGAAGAAATAGCCGTGCTCTCAACAGTGCTTGAGAGACACATGAATAAAACTACCATTGCGCTCTCTGCTATGCAACCGGAACTGACTGATATCAGAGGCATGGTTCTTCAGAATAGAATGGCTTTAGACCTGATTTTGGCCTCCCAAGGGGGCGTGTGTAAAGTTCTGGGGTGGGAATGTTGTTCTTACATTTCAGATGCTTCCTCTGCGGTGCATGACGTGGTAGCAGACACCGAACGGGGTATTCAAGAACTGCACGAAGACCACGACTGGAACCCATTTGGTGAAATGCAGTCCTGGACAGGGTCTTGGGGGGCGTCACTCGTCAAAGTACTAGCCTGGGTGGTGGGGTGTTAATTCTCATTATGATCGTGATTGCCCTGATGGTGTTTATTTCCAGGGCCTGTGTAAAGAAAGCTGTGACTGCTCTAGTATCCTCACCTGATCCGGGTCTACTAGACATGACTCTCCTACCAGATTGGATTCCTCCATATGCTGAAAGCGATGGTAGTGACAACAAATCTGACAGTAGTGTTTGAGTTTCTCCTGTTGTGTTTACGATTAGAGAAAGATTCTATCTGTGAAGAGCTAGTGACGTTATGTATTGAATCTTCGTGAATTTACATGGCTGATACTTTGCTCTGTACTTGTACTCTTGATAAAAAAAAAAAAAAAAAAATTAATTCTGTAAATTGATTGTCAGATTGACAAATGGGGGGCTTGTAATGGGAAATGTTTTATTTCTTTTTATTCATTGCTACTTATCACTGATTAAACTTGTTGAACTATGTTCTTGTAATGTAAAGGGATGCTATGTTTTCTGAACTTAGGATTGTTTGAATGAACCGTATGTACTGATTATAACAAATAAATGCTGGTCTGAACCGGCTGTACATTTGTGCAGATTCGTGCTGACGACAACGGCTACGTGACCATCACTGTATATAAGGATTTGTCTTATAGTTGGCACGTGTGCGGACTCTGAAACCTCAGTGGTGGAAAGAGTGCTGCACCCTATTCGGCCGAATAGATAGACTCTTGTCCCTGTCTGATGATCATTGCCGGATACTGATTGTTGTTCTCTTTAATTCGACTTGATATTCTGTCATAAATCATTTGAATCTTCATAGACTTATTGTTGTTCTTTGTTCCTCACCTAAAGGCCTTTCTAGCCTAACACTTGGCGACGAGGATGGGATCGGACGCGTGATCTGGACTCCGCCGGACGGACAGACGGGCCAAACTAAACTCCCATTGAGACTGCCATCCTGCGGAGACCGGTTCGCCGATCCGATCCAACGGACAACCACGTACGGTGGAGACATGCAGTGATCAGCATTCAGAAAGAGTTACGATGTTTTGGAAAATCTCACAGCTCAGAGTAGTGTGTTGACAGACGTGTCATAGTTACAGCCGTAGTATCTCCTGGGTTTGTATGCATACTGTGACCTATTGATCACTAACGCACACTTTTGGTCATACAGATAGACGGGTAACTAGAGATGGGCAGCGGGCAAAGCACGGAAGAGACAGACGTAGCCAAAGAGTGCCTTTCGCCGCTATCCTGGGAGTTTGAACCAAATCCAGAAATGGATCGAACTGGGGTTCCCTTCGAAGGGCAGTTTAAGCGAGAATCAACTAGGGCATCTGAAAGCACAGCTGCGAAAGGCTGAATTTATGAGTGCAGCTCAGCATTTTGCTCTGTCCAAAGGTAAGAAAAACAATGATATATTTAAGGCAGATTGGAAAGCGTTTGAGATGTGGAGAGATGAGGCAAAGAAAAGGGAAAGGCAGAGAACTAAAAAACACAATGACACAAAGACTGAAAATTTTTTTGAACCACCGCCCATGAACAATCTGTATCCTTCTCTCACCGAGGTTCTGAGGAATCCGATGGGCCTGGATCTGGACTCTGCTCCACCGGCACCTCCTCCATATAAGAAACCAACAACGGTGTATACGCCTTTCACGACCCGCGGCCAAGCCCAACAAAGATACAGAGACCGAAGGGGAGGATCCCCTGCCCTCGACCCCTCCACTTCTCCAATCATGCCCATGGTCGAAGTTGCTGGTGCAAGAGGTCCTATGCTTGTGTTCAGACCTTGGTCAGAAGCCGATGTGGCTGAAGCACTGACACATATCTGCAGCCCCAAAGACAACCTCACCAGATGGGAATCTGACCTGGAGCAGTTCATCCAAGAATACAGACCAACTACGTCCGAGTTGCGACGGCTGATGAACAAAACCCCTTTCAAGTGACTTCCACAAGATCCAAAATGTATTCACAGCCGCAACAGTGTCTTGCCGTCTGAAAATCCAGACTTTGATAGTGATGACAATAGCCGCTATGCCAACGCTGTGCGAGACCTCATTGTGGCTGTCAAAAGGAAATTTCCTTTGAGACTGAACTTATCTGCCATCACCTCCATGACTCGGGGGCCACAAGAAACCTGCAGTGCGTTTTTAGCACGACTGACGTCGGCCTTTGATGTCCACAGTGGCCTCAAGAGACCCGACATTATGGGTGTTGAACCGCTTGACCCATACGAAGTTCACCTGAAAGAACATTTCCTGAGCAGAATGAGGCCAGAGTTACTGCAAACAGTGAGGAAGACTTGCGTAACCTCGAAAACCTGTTCACTTGCAACTATTCTGCAACATGCAGAACACGCTGAGGAACAGCTCCAGAGACGTGATGACCACAAGAAAAAAAGCAGGCAAAAGATGTTGGAAGACGCACAACTAGCCATGTTCAATGATTGCAGACCACCCACGAGACCATCTCAGCATCGATCGGGAGGTGTCTGGAGAGGGCGGAAGGCGAAGAGGCAGACCAAGGGAGATCCAGATGCATGCCATTATTGTGGGGCCGAGGGCACTGGCAGGCGGAATGCCCTAAGAAGCATGTTAGGGACCGATTTAAATCGGGTCCAAGTGAAAGGAGGAGGGACCCCGGGGGAAGCGGACTCCGGAGCCAGAGCATCATCTTTCTCCAGAACCGCAAGTAACACACCCTACACCCACATCCACACAATTAGAAGCTAAAAATACCATAGGAACACCTATTCTCAAATTTGCCATGTATTCCACTGATAAAAGCTACAAGAAATTTCCAGAGCTAACACTCATGATATCTAATTATCCTGTAAAGTTTCTAGTAGATTCAGGAGCTACAAACTCAGTTTTTTGCGAGCAGATGCCTTACCTTACAAACCTAGGAAAAGTGGGAAAACATGTTTAACAATAGGATCGAGTGGTGTTCCAATTTCTGAGAAATGTTCAGTTCCCCTACAGTGTGAATTAGATGATCAGATGGTAAAACATTCCTTTTTAGTGTCACAAAACTGCCCCATAAATTTGATGGGAAGAGACTTGATGTGTAGGTTTGGCATTGTGTTATACTCTACCCCAGATTGTATTGAGGTGTTAAAACAGACCCAGCTCCCCTGATATCAAATGATTAAGTGTGATCCTAGCAGTAGACTCCTGTATGTTTATGAATGGAAGTTAGAAGCGCACAAGGTAGTCAATGACCTCACTATGTTTGCACGAGCACACTGCCCCACAGCTGATAAGATGCACAGTCAGTCACTACACTGCACGTCACATGTCAGCACAGGGCCAGACACAGAATATGAAAGGTTTTGGAATGTCGAGCAGAAAGAAACAGAGAAACTTCTCTGTTTAAGCATGTATATTGGACAGAGCAGGTTGCTGTTGTGCCTGTATCTCTCGCCTCTTCGCAAGAGGAAGTGTTTTCGCGGCTCCACCCCTCACATTTCATTGGCCAAACCAGCGGATTGGAAATGGCAGGACTTAGGTCCTCGGCTGCGTCGTCTCAGCCTATCAGACTTTGTGCCGGCTGCGGGGTACCCCATAATGGAATATAGCGCTAAGGAGGGAGTATTCCGAATAAACCTGCCAGACACAGTGTCGGTTCAAAGGTCGGTAGTGCTCTTGGAACAAGAGAAGTGTGTTGATCAATTCATGCTAGCAGAAGCTGATGATATTCCGGAGTTGTCTGAGGTTCCGGCTTCCTTGTGGGCTTCCCACAAATACGATGTGGGGCTCATCAGGGGAGCAGAGCCTTTGGTGGTGCACCCCAAGTCTGAATATAGACCATGTTTGAAACAGTATCCCTTGAAAAAAGCCATTGATGGCATAACACCAGTGTTTGAGTCATTGTTGAAATCAGTTGTAATAATCCCTTGCAACTCCCCCGTTCGTACTCCCATTTTTCCAGTAAAAAAGGTCCGTGGGGAGGGCCGACCTCCTGAGTGGAGATTTGTCCAAGATTTAAAGGCCGTAAATGCTGCAGTCTACCAGAGGGCACCGAGGTATCCAACCCACATACCATATTATCGTTAATTCCAAGAGGGAGCACACATTTTTCTGTTCTTGATCTGGCTAACGCATTTTTCTCTTTGCCAGTCCATCCAGATAGCCAGTTTTGGTTTGCCTTCACCTTTAATGGGAGGGGGTATACTTGGACCCTGTGCCCAATGGTTTTTCACGAAAGTCCGGCCGTGTTTCATCGAGCTCTTACTGAAAATCTGCAGAGTTTACATCTCCCGCGGGCTCAGCCCTTGTGTCTTATGTAGATGATTTGCTAATTTGTAGCCCTTCAGAGGAGGCCTGTAAAATCGATATTGTAGTGCCACTCAAACATCTGGCAGAGAATGGACACAAGGTCAGTCGACAGAAGCTTCAGTTTGCCGAATAAAGGTGACCTATTTGGGACATGTGATCGCGGAGGGGCGGGGGGGTCTCTCTCCCCCAAACGGGTAGCTGATATTCAGAATCTACCCAAACCAGTAACAAAAAAAGAAATGATGAGCTTCCTAGGAACGGCTTCTTATTGTAGACAGTGTATCCCCAATTATGCAGAAAGGGAGGCACCCCTCTCTTCCATGGTCCATGGAAAGACACTGCATGCGCGTGACAAACTGACTTGGACTCCTGACGCAAGACAGAGCATTTGACGACTTGAAGACTTCTCTAACTCAGGCCCCGACTTTGGGCCTGCCAAGACCAGACCTGCCTTTCACCCAGTTTGTGGAACAGAAAGGTGGGTTTATGACTTCAATCCTGTGTCAGGCTCATGGAGGAAAACTCAGGCCGGTCACCTATTTTTCCTCAAAACTTGACTCAGCGGCTGCAGGTCTCCCTCATTGTTTGTGTGCAGTTGCAGCAGCAGAGAAAGCAGTACTAGCTTCACGGGACATTGTCGGATATTCTGATGTAATACTGATGGTCCCGCATGCTGTCGCGCACATATTACATGCACAGAAAACATCTCACTTATCTGCGCAGAGATGGCTCAGATATCATAACACATTACTTGAACTACCTAACATCGTGGTCAAACGCTGTAATGTCTTGAACCCAGCAACGCTCCTTCCCACCGCAGGCAGCGGTGATCCATAAAACTGTGTTGTCGTGTTACAGCAACTTTGTACACCAAGTCCAGATTTAACAGACACTGCGCTCCCTAATTCAGACATGGAGCTCTTTGTTAACGGATCCGCTTCACGCTCACCTGATACAGGTGCGGATCACTTTTGTTTTTGTGTAGTCACATCACATGATACTCTTATCAGCGGAAGACTTCCTTCAATCTTTTTTCAGACCAGGCTGTAGAACTGGTCGCTCTTACCGGCGTCTTGAGATAGCGAAGGACAAGACCGATAACATATATAAAGATTGGCGCTATGCTTTCGGGGTAGTAGATGATTTTGGTACCCTGTGGAAAGCGCAGAGGGTACTTAACATCATCAGCGGGAAGCCTATTGCACACCACACACTTGTCTCAGCTCTCTTAGATGCTATCCTCTTACCCAAAGCAGTCTCTGTTATGAAATGTAATGCTCACACTACATCCGTTGATCCTATTTCCACAGGTAACGCAGCAGCAGACGCGGCAGCAAAGTCAGCAGCTTCATCTGAACCCTTCTTTCCCCTCTCTCATCTGTTATCTGTACCGGTCGACCTCAGCCCATATGCTGACCTTCCCACACTTCAATCCTTGCAACAGCACAGGAGGCGTTCCTTGTGGGCACGTTAAGGTGCTGTGTTCAAGATGGAGTTTGGACTGGTCCTGACAGTAAGCCATGCTTGCCACGGGCCCTTTTCACACATATGCTAAACTTAGTCATGGAAAAGATCATGTGGGTAAGAACGGCGTGCAATCTGCTATAAATGCAAATTGGTATACAAAAGGGTTTTCAATATTAGCAGCTGATTTTTGCCAAAGATGTGTTATTTGTGCAGCAAATAATGCTTCAGGTGCCATTAAAGGTGCCGCACCAAGGGCACCCACCTCCAGACAGGCCCCTTTGAACATCTGATGATGGATTTTATTGAATTAACTCCATCAGAGGGGAAGAGATACCGTTTAGTGATAGTGTGCATGTTCAGCAAATGGGTTGAAGTCTTTCCTACTTCCAAACAGGATGCTGGAACCGTGGCAAAGACCCTCTTAGTTGACATTTTGCCACGCTGGGGGATACCACGACTCATAAGCAGTGACAACGGACCTGGGTTTGCTAATCGAGCCCTCGATGAAATTTCACAGTATCTAGGATTTGACATTAAACATCACTGTTCTTACCACCCACAGTCAGCAGGTGCAGTCGATCGGGAGAATGGTACCGTAAAGGCTAAACTGGCTAAATGCTGCGAAGAAACAGGACTGTCATGGGTTAAAAGCACTTCCATTGGTGCTTTTCCACATGCTTATCTTGGCGTTAGGATAATACATGGTATCTCCACTTTTGTAATAGGAAGTTTGAAGCCCCCCTCCACAGGGTGGGGCCCAGTGAAGCTCCGCCTTGACCACCGGCAATAATGAGGATAGCATGATAAGATACTGTGCTAATTTGTCAGCAGCTTTGTCTTCTTTACATGCACAGGTGAAAGCTGTGCTCCCTTCCACAGCTGCAGCAGCCCAGCACCATTTGAAGCCGGGAGACTGGGTGCTCATTAAGGACCTGAGCGAAAACACTGGAAGCAGAGGCGCTACATCGGGCCTTTCAAGTCCTCCTGGTCACAGAGACAGCGGTGAAAGTAGGCGGAGAGCACCTTGGATAAACTCCAGCCACTGCAAACGCATCCTGGAGGTCCAGAGGGGAGGAGCTGCGTAGACCAGAGCCAGGGAACTGGCAGAGGTACAGTTGAACGCGTCGCCGGAACCTAGCACCTCGGTGAGAGGGGAGGAGTGCGGATTGGGCTCTGCCTGCACTCCGAGCTTCAATAACCGTCAAGAACGGTGGGACTACTGCTGTTACCTACTGTTATCATTAAGTGTGATTGTCCTAATCCTTTATGACATCTCTGACCTACAGGCCCGCAATTCCAGTAATTATACAAGTACCAGCCCTCATCTACGTCCCAAGAGAGAGTGGCGAGAGGGGAGTATTACTTTCCATTGTCCCACTGGCCGATGTGGTAAGGACAATTGCACAATATATACAGTAGAAGATGGCGCGGTGACTAACATCCAAAGAGAGTTAACAGAGGTTGTGTGTGACACCCGATCTGCGACCAATAATGTTTGCACTGTATGGTTGCATGAGGTGTTTGACCATAAATCAGATTTTTTCGTATTGGTGCAGGAGAACCGGGCTTGCCAAGAAGCTCCAGCCTATAGGCGCCCACAGCGAATGGTACAAGACGTGCCAAGCCAGGATACCGAAACCCGGCATGATCATGTTTAAGTGTCCTGCGGGATCATGGGCAGATCACGTGTGCCACATATATGCATTAGGACTCTCTGAACCCTTTTTTGGCCATTGGTCTGAATTAAAAGCAGCACATGTGCAGACCCAGTGCGACACACATGACACATGCTCAGTGACTTTGAGTGCTAGATTCGATTCCAGCTGGGAATACCCTACTGGTGCAGCAGACCTGACGATTGTGACACCGAGCCAAATTACCCAACTGACTTGTATTGGAAGCCTGCATGTAGAGTAAGCTTAGAATTAAGAAAACTCCCCACCCGTGTTCCACCTTACGAAGATCACAGCACCGCTTTATCTATAATGACAGAGTCTGCACATAGAAGTAACCTTTTAATTTGTGGGATTTGTCAACATTTGCCCACTTCATCTAAATCTCCTATGCTTGCTCCGGTTCCATTCACGGGAGCAGACTGGCGTGTTAGGGGTGGCGAGTTATATCTGACCGGTTCAGGAAAATGATGAAGACTGCTACACACCTTCATCACCATAGCGCCCACCAGGGACCCTCCATCAGTACGAGGGTGATAAAGGGGAAGTTATACGCTTTGTAATAAGAACATTTAACTATCAAGAACATCCGACTGGCGTTAATTGGGTAACTCTTTTTAAGTTAACATATTACAAGAAATTTGTTTTACAGGGGCTGCGCTATCAAATGCAAATGACTTTAGCTGAAACAAATTGCACTACTGAAAGTACGTGGGTAAATTCTGAATGTGTCCTTTGACCAAATACAGCATCCATCTGTCTCGAGGTAGGAGTGCAGAGTACACCATGGGCAAAAAGGTTTAAGGTATCCCATTCATCCTGGGTGAGGCATAATTGTACTCAACCCATAATTCCAATTAGACCAAGTGATAGAAATTGTACTAAGCCCACACCTCCAATTCCAGTACATCCACAGACCAACGTGGATCTCTGTTTTCATTTTAGCACGATAGAAGGGTTCTTCTTGGGTAAAAGTGATTGCACAAAGCTGGTAGTTTCCCTTTCCAGTGCAACGGAAGGTCTTGCATTACCAGAGCAGGCTCATTTGGTCTGTGGTAACTCTGCTTACAGTTGCGTTCCAAAAATAGGGACGACTCTCAAGAAACCTGTCACTGGGACATGTTATTTAGCTTATCTAATTGCTGTTATTAGGCAGGCTGACCCTAGAGAGCTTGCGCCCTATCACATACGAGACAAGCACACAATTTCTATGGCGTCCAGAATCCCGAGCATCGTGATACCAGCATATGGCGTTTATAAAAGTCAAGAAGAAATAGCCGTGCTCTCAACAGTGCTTGAGAGACACATGAATAAAACTACCATTGCGCTCTCTGCTATGCAACCGGAACTGACTGATATCAGAGGCATGGTTCTTCAGAATAGAATGGCTTTAGACCTGATTTTGGCCTCCCAAGGGGGCGTGTGTAAAGTTCTGGGGTGGGAATGTTGTTCTTACATTTCAGATGCTTCCTCTGCGGTGCATGACGTGGTAGCAGACACCGAACGGGGTATTCAAGAACTGCACGAAGACCACGACTGGAACCCATTTGGTGAAATGCAGTCCTGGACAGGGTCTTGGGGGGCGTCACTCGTCAAAGTACTAGCCTGGGTGGTGGGGGTGTTAATTCTCATTATGATCGTGATTGCCCTGATGGTGTTTATTTCCAGGGCCTGTGTAAAGAAAGCTGTGACTGCTCTAGTATCCTCACCTGATCCGGGTCTACTAGACATGACTCTCCTACCAGATTGGATTCCTCCATATGCTGAAAGCGATGGTAGTGACAACAAATCTGACAGTAGTGTTTGAGTTTCTCCTGTTGTGTTTACGATTAGAGAAAGATTCTATCTGTGAAGAGCTAGTGACGTTATGTATTGAATCTTCGTGAATTTACATGGCTGATACTTTGCTCTGTACTTGTACTCTTGATAAAAAAAAAAAAAAAAAATTAATTCTGTAAATTGATTGTCAGATTGACAAAAGGGGGGCTTGTAATGGGAAATGTTTTATTTCTTTTTATTCATTGCTACTTATCACTGATTAAACTTGTTGAACTATGTTCTTGTAATGTAAAGGGATGCTATGTTTTCTGAACTTAGGATTGTTTGAATGAACCGTATGTACTGATTATAACAAATAAATGCTGGTCTGAACCGGCTGTACATTTGTGCAGATTCGTGCTGACGACAACGGCTACGTGACCATCACTGTATATAAGGATTTGTCTTATAGTTGGCACGTGTGCGGACTCTGAAACCTCAGTGGTGGAAAGAGTGCTGCACCCTATTCGGCCGAATAGATAGACTCTTGTCCCTGTCTGATGATCATTGCCGGATACTGATTGTTGTTCTCTTTAATTCGACTTGATATTCTGTCATAAATCATTTGAATCTTCATAGACTTATTGTTGTTCTTTGTTCCTCACCTAAAGGCCTTTCTAGCCTAACACTTGGCGACGAGGATGGGATCGGACGCGTGATCTGGACTCCGCCGGACGGACAGACGGGCCAAACTAAACTCCCATTGAGACTGCCATCCTCTGCGGAGACCGGTTCGCCGATCCGATCCAACGGACAACCACGTACGGTGGAGACATGCAGTGATCAGCATTCAGAAAGAGTTACGATGTTTTGGAAAATCTCACAGCTCAGAGTAGTGTGTTGACAGACGTGTCATAGTTACAGCCGTAGTATCTCCTGGGTTTGTATGCATACTGTGACCTATTGATCACTAACGCACACTTTTGGTCATACAGATAGACGGGTAACTAGAGATGGGCAGCGGGCAAAGCACGGAAGAGACAGGCGTAGCCAAAAGAGTGCCTTTCGCCGCTATCCTGGGAGTTTGAACCAAATCCAGAAATGGATCGAACTGGGGTTCCCTTCGAAGGGCAGTTTAAGCGAGAATCAACTAGGGCATCTGAAAGCACAGCTGCGAAAGGCTGAATTTATGAGTGCAGCTCAGCATTTTGCTCTGTCCAAAGGTAAGAAAAACAATGATATATTTAAGGCAGATTGGAAAGCGTTTGAGATGTGGAGAGATGAGGCAAAGAAAAGGGAAAGGCAGAGAACTAAAAAACACAATGACACAAAGACTGAAAATTTTTTTGAACCACCGCCCATGAACAATCTGTATCCTTCTCTCACCGAGGTTCTGAGGAATCCGATGGGCCTGGATCTGGACTCTGCTCCACCGGCACCTCCTCCATATAAGAAACCAACAACGGTGTATACGCCTTTCACGACCCGCGGCCAAGCCCAACAAAGATACAGAGACCGAAGGGGAGGATCCCCTGCCCTCGACCCCTCCACTTCTCCAATCATGCCCATGGTCGAAGTTGCTGGTGCAAGAGGTCCTATGCTTGTGTTCAGACCTTGGTCAGAAGCCGATGTGGCTGAAGCACTGACACATATCTGCAGCCCCAAAGACAACCTCACCAGATGGGAATCTGACCTGGAGCAGTTCATCCAAGAATACAGACCAACTACGTCCGAGTTGCGACGGCTGATGAACAAAACCCCTTTCAAGTGACTTCCACAAGATCCAAAATGTATTCACAGCCGCAACAGTGTCTTGCCGTCTGAAAATCCAGACTTTGATAGTGATGACAATAGCCGCTATGCCAACGCTGTGCGAGACCTCATTGACGCTGTCAAAAGGAAATTTCCTTTGAGACTGAACTTATCTGCCATCACCTCCATGACTCGGGGGCCACACGACACCTGCAGTGCGTTTTTAGCACGACTGACGTCGGCCTTTGATGTCCACAGTGGCCTCAAGAGACCCGACATTATGGGTGTTGAACCGCTTGACCCATCTGAAGTTCACCTGAAAGAACATTTCCTGAGCAGAATGAGGCCAGAGTTACTGCAAACAGTGAGGAAGACTTGCGTAACCTCGAAAACCTGTTCACTTGCAACTATTCTGCAACATGCAGAACACGCTGAGAACAGCTCCAGAGGCGTGATGACCACAAGAAAAAAAGCAGGCAAAAGATGTTGGAAGGCGCACAACTAGCCATGTTCAATGATTGCAGACCACCCACGAGACCATCTCAGCATCGATCGGGAGGTGTATGGAGAGGGGGAGGAGGGCGCGGAAGAGGCAGACCAAGGGGAGATCCAGATGCATGCCATTATTGTGGGGGCCGAGGGCACTGGCAGGCGGAATGCCCTAGAAGCATGTTAGGGACCCGAATTTCGTCGGGTCCAAGTGAAAGGAGGAGGGACCCGGGGAGGCGGACTCGGAGCCAGAGCATCATCTTTCTCCAGAACCGCAAGTAACACACCCTACACCCACATCCACACAATTAGAAGCTAAAAATACCATAGGAACACCTATTCTCAAATTTGCCATGTATTCCACTGATAAAAGCTACAAGAAATTTCCAGAGCTAACACTCATGATATCTAATTATCCTGTAAAGTTTCTAGTAGATTCAGGAGCTACAAACTCAGTTTTTTTGCGAGCAGATGCCTTACCTTACAAACCTAGGAAAAGTGGGAAAACATGTTTAACAATAGGATCGAGTGGTGTTCCAATTTCTGAGAAATGTTCAGTTCCCCTACAGTGTGAATTAGATGATCAGATGGTAAAACATTCCTTTTTAGTGTCACAAAACTGCCCCATAAATTTGATGGGAAGAGACTTGATGTGTAGGTTTGGCATTGTGTTATACTCTACCCCAGATTGTATTGAGGTGTTAAAACAGACCCAGCTCCCCTGATATCAAATGATTAAGTGTGATCCTAGCAGTAGACTCCTGTATGTTTATGAATGGAAGTTAGAAGCGCACAAGGTAGTCAATGACCTCACTATGTTTGCACGAGCACACTGCCCCACAGCTGATAAGATGCACAGTCAGTCACTACACTGCACGTCACATGTCAGCACAGGGCCAGACACAGAATATGAAAGGTTTTGGAATGTCGAGCAGAAAGAAACAGAGAAACTTCTCTGTTTAAGCATGTATATTGGACAGAGCAGGTTGCTGTTGTGCCTGTATCTCTCGCCTCTTCGCAAGAGGAAGTGTTTTCGCGGCTCCACCCCTCACATTTCATTGGCCAAACCAGCGGATTGGAAATGGCAGGACTTAGGTCCTCGGCTGCGTCGTCTCAGCCTATCAGACTTTGTGCCGGCTGCGGGGTACCCCATAATGGAATATAGCGCTAAGGAGGGTATCCGAATAAACCTGCCAGACACAGTGTCGGTTCAAAGGTCGGTAGTGCTCTTGGAACAAGAGAAGTGTGTTGATCAATTCATGCTAGCAGAAGCTGATGATATTCGGAGTTGTCTGAGGTTCCGGCTTCCTTGTGGGCTTCCCACAAATACGATGTGGGGCTCATCAGGGGAGCAGAGCCTTTGGTGGTGCACCCCAAGTCTGAATATAGACCATGTTTGAAACAGTATCCCTTGAAAAAAGAAGCCATTGATGGCATAACACCAGTGTTTGAGTCATTGTTGAAATCAGTTGTAATAATCCTTGCAACTCCCCGTTCGTACTCCCATTTTCCAGTAAAAAGGTCCGTGGGGAGGCCGACCTCCTGAGTGGAGATTTGTCCAAGATTTAAAGGCCGTAAATGCTGCAGTCTACCAGAGGGCACCCGAGGTATCAACCCACATACCATATTATCATTAATTCCAAGAGGAGCACACATTTTTCTGTTCTTGATCTGGCTAACGCATTTTTCTCTTTGCCAGTCCATCCAGATAGCCAGTTTTGGTTTGCCTTCACCTTTAATGGGAGGGGTATACTTGGACCCTGTGCCCAATGGTTTTCACGAAAAGTCGGCCGTGTTTCATCGAGCTCTTACTGAAAATCTGCAGAGTTTACATCTCCCTTGGGCTCAGCCCTTGTGTCTTATGTAGATGATTTGCTAATTTGTAGCCCTTCAGAGGAGGCCTGTAAAATCGATATTGTAGTGCCACTCAAACATCTGGCAGAGAATGGACACAAGGTCAGTCGACAGAAGCTTCAGTTTCCGAATAAAGGTGACCTATTTGGGACATGTGATCGCGGAGGGGCGGGGGGGTCTCTCTCCCCCAAACGGGTAGCTGATATTCAGAATCTACCCAAACCAGTAACAAAAAAAGAAATGATGAGCTTCCTAGGAACGGCTTCTTATTGTAGACAGTGTATCCCCAATTATGCAGAAAGGGAGGCACCCCTCTCTTCCATGGTCCATGGAAAGACACTGCATGCGCGTGACAAACTGACTTGGACTCCTGACGCAAGACAGAGCATTTGACGACTTGAAGACTTCTCTAACTCAGGCCCCGACTTTGGGCCTGCCAAGACCAGACCTGCCTTTCACCCAGTTTGTGGAACAGAAAGGTGGGTTTATGACTTCAATCCTGTGTCAGGCTCATGGAGGAAAACTCAGGCCGGTCACCTATTTTTCCTCAAAACTTGACTCAGCGGCTGCAGGTCTCCCTCATTGTTTGTGTGCAGTTGCAGCAGCAGAGAAAGCAGTACTAGCTTCACGGGACATTGTCGGATATTCTGATGTAATACTGATGGTCCCGCATGCTGTCGCGCACATATTACATGCACAGAAAACATCTCACTTATCTCTGCGCAGAGATGGCTCAGATATCATAACACATTACTTGAACTACCTAACATCGTGGTCAAAGCGCTGTAATGTCTTGAACCCAGCAACGCTCCTTCCCACCGCAGGCAGCGGTGATCCGCATAAAACTGTGTGGGCGTGTTACAGCAAATATGTACCCCAAGACCAGATTTAACAGACACTGCCCTCCCTAATGCAGACATGGAGCTCTTTGTTAGCGGATCCGCTTCACGCTCACCTGATACAGGTGCGGATCACGTTAGTTGCAGTAGTCACATCACATGAAACACTTATCAGCGGAAGACTTCCTTCACACTTTTTCAGCCCAGGCAGCAGAACTGGTCGCTCTTACCGGCGTCTTGAGATAGCGAAGGACAAGACCGATAACATATATAAAGATTGGCGCTATGCTTCG
>NW_024402443.1:0-3000 GCF_016859285.1 Xiphias gladius
AAATATTTTAAGTAAAAGTAGCACAGAATTATACATAGGTCCAGTACTTGAGTAAATGTACTGTTCACCGAAATTTGGATGGAAAAGTGAGAATTTATTGCTTTGCTGGCAGATGATATTTGCAGCCTATGAACTGCTTATGAACTTGGACAAATATTTCAGCAATTTTAAGCTTATAATATCATAAAATCCATCCATTCATCTATTCATCAATTTACCCTTTACACCCTGGACAGGTCACCAGTCAATATCTGGTGTAAAACACAGACACCCAACCTGCATGTCTGGACTGATGCTGACACAGGTTCAAACTCAGGGAATTCCTGCTGTTAGGCAGCAGTGGGTAACCACCGTCCAACTGTTGTGCCATTCATGAAAAAAAGAACATCTAAAAAAACAGCTGTATATTTGGAAACTATAGAAACAATGTGGACTGCGTGCCTTAATGGGGACATTTACTGCATCTTTGTTAAAAATTCTAAGATGTGTTTCCATAAAAGACAGTAAAACATCCAAGAAATGGGTGAAAATACAGCAAATTTCTAACTACTGTAGACATCGTTCCAAAAAACAGTTTATACAGATTATGTTATGAATAAGGTCATGTCTTGCTGTTTGGATTTAAGGTTGATGTTAGACAACTCATGACAGCTTCAGCAGCAAGTCTTCAATCCTATGTGGTAACATTTGCTCCAGTCCAGTCTCCACAATCCTTGTCGCTATAATCAACAGCTGGTCCTCAAAGTTACCTACAATTACCTGCAAAGTCCCTCCAAATCCGTGACACATGTTTTGAAAGTCTCTGCAGCCACAAAATGCACAAAAATGCAGCTCAACATCAGAGGAACAACAAAAGGCCACACAGTTTGTATTCCTCTGTAATTCTGCTCTAATAACAGCACTGCCAACTATATTGCAACCGTAATCAGATTACATACTTATGGGAAATAACAGTTGATAATGTTTGACGAGGAGGATAATATCCCTATTCAAATTAGTCTGAAAATTGAAATGGAATAAATTGTCTGTTAAACATAATATTTTACTGAGTCTAGAGGCAAAGCAATCCAAAAGTAATTGAAAGCAATTAGATTATGATTAATAAATTCGATTAATCTGGTGGATTACACTACTGGTTGACAATCCGGGGAAGGTAATCTGTAACAGATCAGTAAAATGTAACAGAATACATTTCTCAAGTAATCCACTTGAGTAATGCATTGTAACACTGCTGGCAGAATAGTGGATGATTTGTATAAATAATATTTCTCAGTGCAATATGAAGTTCTTCTCTCTGGAGTAACAACCACTTAAAATTAGCATTAATTTAATTTTAGTTTTTAGTCCTCAGTTTTACTCAAGTTTGAGTCTTCTCAGACTTATTTAGCAGTGATATCAGTTATAAAGTTATTTCCAACAAACTAGAAGTAAACTAATTTAACTATAATCAATCATTGTCAGTGTAACAGCTTTATTAAATAAAGTAATTACTTTATAATTGCTTGATGCTGAAGAGGAGCACTTTACATACCACGGTGATTATGCCTTAAATTGCTGTACAGGTGTGTGAGCAATTTGTTTGTCCTGACTCTCATCATCACAGCATCATTAGAAGAGTAAAGGACACTCTTTGTGTTGTCCTGGACTTATTTAAGATGCACTGATCTCTGTCAGCGTAGCACTGTCTCAGTGCCAGTGGACTGGCTGTTTTGATTTAGTGTCATACTCCGCCAGCCATGCCAGGAGGTACTGTCTGTCAATGCCTGTCATTTAGAGGGAAAGAGAGAGTGTGTGTATGTTGTGACTTTACACAGATGAAAATGTAAGGTATGGTTGTTGTATCACTGCCTGCCTCCCCCCTTCCATTATGACGTCCCCTGTTCATTTGATCCATTATTGATGCTATTACTGTGAGCTATAGCCTAAATGTCAGCCCAGTTTGAGTCATATTTCCATTTTGCTCAGAAAAAGAGGATGTATCTGTCCCACAATGCAGCCTTTCCGTCTGTGTTTGAGGTTGTTTTTGTTGTTGTTGGATATTCCCCAGCTGCCATCTCAATTAAAAAGCTGATTTCTAGGGCCTGTTTGCACAGTCCCACCACATCTTGAGTGTCTCTTGATGACGTGCTGTATGTCAGAACAGCACATAAAGAGAAAACTCTCAAGGTCAGATTGAAATTGGAACCATTTCATCATGAGGCATTATGGGAAGGGCCGCGCATCTGAGGGGGCAATAAATATTGTCATACTCGAGCCAAACACAGTCAATATACAGTGCTTGCATATGTTATTTTTAGGGCCAGGATTTATTGTTGACTCTTTTTGCAGTGCTATATAAATGTTGCAGATCTATGACCAACCTTCCAATGTTATAATTTGATTGTCTTCTCCTTTCTACTTTTGATGCCTTCATTAGTCTTCACACAAACTTGCTTGTGAGGTCAATAGCAAAAGAAATATGGAAAATTTCATTGGCATAGCATTTCATTTCAGTACAGGGACCTTTACCAGGATGTGTCAGCAGTTGAAATGCAAATATTGTATGCTGTTCAAAATGAAGGATGTGGCTCTTGACAGGTGTGTTGATCAGGTATTGCTGAAAATTGCACACAACTAGCCTGTTCCTTAAATTACTTTACTATGGTATTGCTAGTTACTGGGAAATAAAGAGAACATTGAGTGCATTCTGTATTTGACAAAATCATGTCCATTAACACTAAACATTCTTGATGTATTAGATCTAGCATGTCATGATTCAGATTGGCTCATAGATTTGACAAGAAGCCGCTGTTAATATCTGCCTAAAAGGGCATCCTTACTTTGGCAAAATCTCGGACTTTTTCACTGGCTGGGCAAAATCTTAATTATATTTCAACAAGCATGCTATGTCAGATAACACTTGAACAGAGAATGTGCACTGACTTTTACCAAGGGCGCAAAGAGCTCAGTGTATGTTCTGCTTTGTAGTAGACTGTTTGCTGACTTGCAGTCAGCCATGAA
>NW_024402444.1:0-3000 GCF_016859285.1 Xiphias gladius
GTATATATATGTTTATATATGTATATATGTACAAATATATGCATATATATGTGTGTGTATATATATGTGTATATGTTTGTATATATATGTATATGTGTGTAAATGTATGTATGTATGTATATGTGTATGTGTGTATATGTGTATGTGTGTATATTTATGTATGTGTATTCATGTATATGTGTATATGTATGTATGGTTCTGTATTCATATATGTGTATATTTATGTATGTATGTTTATACATGTGTATGTGTATATGTATGTGTATCTATAAGTATACTTATATGTATGTATGTATGTATATGTGTATGTTTATCTATAGGTATGTGTATGTATGTGTGTATGAGTATCTATACATATATGTAAGTATGTGTATCTAGACGTATCTATGTGTATCTATACGTATGTGTATGTGAATCTATACGTATATGTATGTATGTGTATCTATATGTATATGTGTGTATGTACTCTAAATGTATATGTGTGTATGTACTCTAAATGTATATGTATGTACTATATGTATGTGTCTATATGTGTGTGTGTGTGTGTGTGTGTGTGTGTGTGTGTGTGTGTGTATATATGTATGTTTGTGTGTATGTGTATATATATGTATGTTTGTGTGTATGTGTATATATATGTAAGTGTATGTGTGTGTAAATATATGTATGTGTGTTCATATACATGTGTGTGTATTTATATGCATATACATGTGTATGTATGTATGTGTATATATATTTGTTTGTATGTATGTATGTATGTATGCATGTGTGTGTATGCATGTATGTTTATATGTATTTATATATATATGTGTATATGTATGCTTGTATGTATTTATATATATATATATGTTCATAAAGCAGAAAGCACTCCAGTTTTCTCTCTTCAAACATTGTGCCGACACTATGAAATAGCTTGTGTTAATGTTTCTGTCTGATCCTACGCTGTTTCTGTGAATGTGATGTAAATAATTTACCCAATTTTTTTCATCAATTCCTTTTTCAATCTTTAATTTAACCTCTACAGAAAATTTTGACCCCTCCCCTTTTTGCTGAAGTGAATATTTCTTCACTTCCTGGAGTAATATTCCTTCTACTGTGTCAAGTGTTCCTTATTTTACATTAAGGTGGCCCTCCCGTAGTTTGAGCTATCATTATCTCATGAAAGGCTATTTTTTTCTCTTCATGCTGAAGGCACCTGCTTAAAATTATTTTTTCGTCAAAGAAAAATAAAATGTTAATATTTATAGGATTGAAACACCAGGAAAATATGAAATGTAATTGTTGTTCTAATTCAAATCCTTTAAATTTGTGTTGATTGAAGCAAGGATGTGAGTAGAAATCTCTCGGTGTGTGACCTGTATGTTTTCCTCGTAAAATGAGACATGTTAAATGATGTGCCAGAGGGAAAATGGGTCTTTTCAAGCAGCACACACTGTTCCGATCATCACAGATAACCAAGCTGGAAGGCCAGGGACCTAATTTAAGGGCTATTTACCATACGCCAGATTTTCAGTGGAGCTGCACCCAGCTTCAGAAACTTTCGAAAAATTGAGAAAACTTACTAGAGAAAAAATATTTAAACCCCACGAACACACTCATTTTATATGTTCTACAGTTTACAAAGACACTGATAATCAATAATTCCATCTCATCTTGAGATCCCTTGCTGTGTATGTGTGTGAGCTCCTCCCCAGTCTTAGTACTCTGCACTGAAAATGAGGCACTACAAGAAAAGAGGACCCACTTTCCCCACAAAGAGGTGGGATGTGATTAATTCCAAGGCACATCCTGGGGTCATATCACCCTTGACTGATTCGTCAGACTCGAGCAACAAAAGGAACACTGTATGTAATCAAAGTCATAATCCCTGATCAGCACTAAAGCAGGATTTGTCTCTAAACGAGTGATTGTTGTCACTTCTCAACATGTTTACACAGCTCACAGCAGAGGTGTGACAATAAATGTTGAACAATGAGCTTTCTCTCTTTGTCTCTCTGTCTTTGTCACCTTTTTCTTATTGTCTTGGCATTACATTGTTTGTGTCTTACCTCACTTCTTACACTTCTCCCATTCGTAATCTTCCCCGACCATCCAGACTTCAAGCTTTCTAATATGAAACACAGTAAAACCAGTAGTTGGTGAGACTGTCCTTCTAAGAAGGAGCAGCACCAGTCATTTTAGCAATTGTCCATTGAGAGCGAATGAGGAACTATTCTGACGTTGTTATAAAGCCACAAAGTCCACACATGGACGAGGTTTTGGTGGTTTGAGGAGTCAACGTGTTGCGGATTTTGACACCGGAGACCACAGTTCACTTCCTGTTTCCTATGAGACTTGACAGTGGTTTCTTTGAAAGTTATGTTTACATTTAGGTTTACTCAGCAAAATCTGTAGATGCTGTATGCCTTTCCTTACTTATAAAACATTTGTCAAGTCACTTTTAAAAGTATTTTAAATCCAACATTGTTTACATTCATGTTTACTAGCTTACAGTCTTCTTCTCCTGTGTCTTTCTGGAAAATATCTTGCTGTATTACTGCCACCTGTAGATCAGTGGAATAGTGTGAAACCATTGGCAGAACTGTGTACACACTCTCAGGAAAACAGCTCCATACCACTACTAGAGGTCAAAAAGGCCACAGGTTGCCTATACGAAGTATGTATTTTAACCCAAACCATGATCTTTCCCTAACCATAAATAAGTTGTTTTTGTAAATAAACCAAACCAAATCTACAACAAAATGTTCGACTTTGATACGAGAGACCACTGTTCACTTCCCATTTTCTAACATCAGTCAAAATAGGCTTCTTTTAATGACGACTGTGGTTGTTCCTAACCTTAACCAAGGGATTATTAATTTAAGCATGATGACAAAGATCCCCTAGCATAACTAAGTACTTATCTTAAGCCAAACCATGATCTTTCCCTAACACCTCTCTTCCCTCACCCATCGGGTTGTCAGATCAGAAAATGTTTTTTATTGTTGCAATGTTGCAGTGGGG
>NW_024402446.1:0-3000 GCF_016859285.1 Xiphias gladius
ACTAAGTTTACAGTGTAACAGCCCATTATTTAAAAAAGAATGCAGGGTGAGGTCGGTGTTAGCTGGTCAATTGAGAAGTTGCAAGAGTTTCATGACCTCAGCACTTCACTGACAGGGTGTGATGCCCCCTCAGGCACTTCACTGACTTAGATAAGTGGTGCTTTACCAACGTGCAGAGAGAGGGCAATGTACAGGACTTGACACAGACCTGGCGTCAGTGCTCTCTCAGCGGTTGGTGTCCATAGCAACCAACTGTAAACACAGGGCAAGTGGAGACAAGAGCACTGGCACAGCTTTAAAAAACAAAACAAAAAAAAATTCTCAAAGATGTAAAGTGGAAGTCCCAGTATTTCCCATGTGGGGTGAATATCTCACCATATATAGACACAAGCACGCAAACTTGGCAAGAGGAGGAAAAACACAGGGCTGCAAGAACAGTTTGTCCCCAGATGCCTTATTACGATACTTGACAGAGTTTAAAGAATGTGTGGAATTCAAGACAGACACACAGGAGATGGTGTGCGCCAGTAGAAGTGATGTTTGTCTGAGAGATACAGTAGTCTGCTAGATAGTGACATCACAGCCCTGCTGGGTGTGTATATGTGTGTGTGTGTTGGTTTGTATAGTGTAATATCAACTGAGTATCGCCCCACAGAGGTGTGAATGCTTCACTGCTCTTGGATACTGTTGCTATGTTTTCCCCAAGCCTATCTTTCACAGTGTAAACAGAAATGATCCTGGGAATTTTATCTTAAATGTCAAGGGAGAACAGACAGGTAGCTCTGTCACGCACTTTGCCACCATGTTGTGAAAGGCAAAGGAATTTCCTCTTTAAGATGTGCCTCAAAGCAACAGTGGGAAAAATACAAAATATATAACAAAAAGATCACAAGCAAAGTCACAACACTGGGGGTAAAAAAGAAGAGGAAAGTATTCAAAATTCCTACCAAAAATCATAGTAAAAGTATACACTTCTGCATGACTTAACACTGTGTTTTCCAGGATCAAAGCTAGTTTTGACAGGATTTTACCTCAAGAGGTGTGTTATAGCATGCGCAGTAGTAGATGGGTAAGTCCAGAACAACCTATTGTGGAACATGCAATGCTGGTTTCATAAGGAAGTCTCCATGAGGAAACTTTAGAATCCCCCCCCCCCCCCTTCCTCGGCACTTGGTCTGCTGCATAAATTCACTTTGTAGCGTAACCGTGTACAGAAACAAGTGTGGAAATTCTGCCACCTTCTTCTGTTTGTCCTCTGAATATACTAAGTGTAGATTTTTGTCATTTCTACGCCACGTGTAGTGTTTTCAAACAAATTTATATGTGATTTTCTTATATGCTTTAGGGTCAAAAGGACATATTTTGCCATCCTGGTCATGATAATGAAAATGTTAAAATGCTTCTCAACTCTTTTTAGACTGTAAAAGTATTTGCTTGTCAAAGAGAATGCACATCTTAAGTAGAACAATAACCAAATACATATAAAAATACCTACTTACATGCAGAACATGCATACATTTAAATTTTTTAGTTCCTGATTCTGTTCTTTTTCCCAACTCAATAGCTAAGCAGTAGGAGACTGTACCTAATGTTGAGATGAAGTAAAAATGTAAATGTTCTTTGCAAGAAAAAATACATTTATCTCTTGTATGATAAAGACAACCACAGAATTCATACCAGTTATATGATAACACAATGTGGTTAATAGTGTAGGTGTAGGCTATAATTCTTTTTCAGTGTAAATTTTGAATTGAACTTCATACTGAACACTTGGGGGTTTCTTTTTTTAAAACTAATAGAAATTTGGCCAATTAAGCCTAAAGTATGAAATGGAAAATATGCTATGTTACTTTGGTTAGCCATTTAAAAAAGATAATTTCCCCAGTGCAGAAGGGAATTCTTCAAGAGCCAGTCAGGGGCTGTCTCTCTCATTCATGCCCATCATGTCTCATTCATTGAAATAAATAATGTCCCCTAACCTACATCACAGGTGAAAATAGGTGTCTAATAGGAAACTACAAGTTTTCATTCTGAGTTTCTTTGGGGGGATTTTTCTCACCAAAGCACGGCTCAGTGTGATTTCCCTTGCTTTTTCTAAGATAAGTCAATTGGAAATCCCCGCCAAGGGTCCGCCCAGCAAGCGCACAAAACCCAGTGCGCCTCCCTCAGCTGCAACACTCTGCCCTGACCTTTGGATAGATACAGAGCTGCTTCTTCCTACATTCGCAAAGCCAACATGGACGTCCACAGAGTGTCTAACCACAACCAAATGGATTATAACTCAGACAACATGGGGCCCAAACACGGGAAAATTATGCCCTGCCAAGAGGACCGTTTTGACAGCGGCCTGGATTCCCTGAAAGAGGACGAGCTGGTGAACGAGTTTGAGGACATGACTGTGGACACACAGGATCATTCACAGGAATACGAGCCTTGGAGAACTGCAGTCACCGAAGATGGCGACACGTAAGTGGAATTTTTGTATATAATTAATAATGCAGCTGCGCATTTGCAAATTTTATCATTCTGCGTACATTAAATGGGCGTTTGGAACTATTGCGCGGCATCTAAACTTTAAACCCAATGCACTGAAAAGACATGAAAAGTTGCATTAGTACGCATGAAAATGTTTAAAGTTGCACGAAAACAAGTGGTCTTTAAAGGTGTCTGGTTATGTGCAGCACAACGAGTACTCAGTGTGTGTGTTCCGCTACAGTGTGTACTTTGGCTGAGTGAGCAGCCTGGGCGGTGCTAAAGTCCGCGTTGCGCGTTCAGGAAAGTCCCTGGCCTGCTGCCAGTAACTGATAAAGCATCAGATGTGTCAAGCCACAACTGGTGGAAATAACCCGACAAAACTCCATTCTTGCGAAACGCTCCACTGCTCGGTCTTTGTTCTTTCTTTTTTTGGCTGGAACCGCTTCCTCCGCGCGTGTTTTTTATTTATTTATTTATTTTTGGAAAAGCACTAACTTAACTAACCTCTCTTTTTTTCTCCCGTTC
>NW_024402448.1:0-2500 GCF_016859285.1 Xiphias gladius
ACCACAGGCCTCTCCACTTGGCCATCATTCATGAAGCCACTGAACATGCCCTTCAGATGATCAAACTGTCTAACAATCACCCCTTCCTCAACCTACAGAACCACCAGAGACAGGTAATAACCGAAATCAAACACAAGCGATTGATCATCAGCTAAATAAAGAGCTTTTTCTTCTTCAGCACACACAAAAATTGGTATTAAAACTGATATGATAATTAAATACCCATTTTATTGTCCTCTCCCCAGACTGCCCTACATCTAGCAGTGATCACAGAGCAGCCCCAGTTGGTGGAAAAACTCCTGAAGGCCGGCTGTGACCCACGGTTGGCTGACGACAGCGGGAACACGGCTCTTCACATCGCCTGCAAGAGGGGCTCCCTTGCCTGCTTCAGTGTCATCACCCAGAACTGCCTGTGCCACCTAACCTCCATCATGTCCTTCCCCAATTACAATGGTTAATATTGAATAAACTCTTACACACGAATGGATTGTTTTGTTTCACTTTGGCAGTGCCTGTTTCTTGAATTTGGTTGTTGACTGAACTTTTCCTAATTTTTATCCTCCCAGGACATAACTGTCTCCACCTGGCATCTATTAATGGCTATATTTCATTGGTGGAAAACCTTTGTCAGCTGGGTGCAGACATAGATGCACAGGTAGGTGTCATTAACTCCTAAATGATGGCAGCCAGAATTATTTTTTGTTAAATGATATCCTAATGAAAAGCAGAGTCACATGCAGGAAGCTAAAATTATTTTTTCACATTGTTTCCCATAGGAACAGTGCAGTGGACGGACGGCTCTCCACCTGGCTGTGGATCTCCAGAACCCCACACTGGTCCGTTGCCTCCTTGACCTCGGCGCCGATGTTAACTGCTTGAACTATGGTGGCTTCACGGCCTACCACCTCACCTACGGGCGACAGAACGAAGAGATCAGGTGCCAGCTGTACGAGAGGACGGCACAGGAGCTGAGGGAGCTGCCCGACAGCGAATCAGATGAGAGTGATATGGAGGATCTGGACCTGTCGGAAGATGAGGTCAGTATCTGATTCAGAATGACAGAATTGTTAGGCATCTCATAAGCAAAGATTTCATATGATCATGTTTTTAAGGTATAGGTTCCTAAAGGTTCCTCTTTTTAAATTTTCTTTCCTACAGCTGTATGACGACATAAAGTTCGGAAAGTAAACAGAACCAACCCTTTACTGATGGTTTGAATAACAGTGAAGCTGCTATTGGGTTGCCCAGCCACGGCCCCCAATGAGGGACATATCGGTACCTGTCCAGCGTCCAAGTCCACGGGTGCTGGCCCTGGGATCAAAAACGTGAATGAAGATGGCGTTCAGTCTGGTCAAAGCCAGTTGCACTCTGTGCCAAGAACCACGAAAACAGCAAGACCATGACCCCCATGTAGTCCTTCTGTATACTGTATAAATATATATTGATGTGTATATACCAGACATGTAATATATTGTAAATACAGAGATATTATTTTTGTACCTGTACATATGTTTTGTGAATTTAAACACTATTAACAAACATGCTGAGAATAAAAAGTCTATGAATATAAAGAGCTCGGACTACTGTGTTTCCTACACTCAGCATTAATTTTATTTCCTTCCATGTGATGACTATTTCATGGCTTTTCCACAATGTAAAAAAAGCAGCATTTCTCACTTACACACAGTGATGAGGAAGAGAGTCATCACACAGACTTGTGAAAGATACACAGACAAAAATGATCACACTCAGCCACTTATAGCAGTCTGGGATTTCCTTGTTGGGGCGAAGACACGGGTCTCTGAGTCACTGCGTTGAAAGTCCCTGGGCAGAACAAGAGGAGGTTAATGTACTTAAATATTCCGCCCCACCCTGCAAGTACTTTTGAATAGCAGCTAGGAACTGGCAATGACTAGAAATACCAAGGAAACTTTGTAAGGAGGAAATGTTTTACAAAAATGGGAAGATGCACCAAAGAGAGTTAGTAGTACTATTGTGTCAAAATGATCAGGAAACTTTGTTGGAATTTTTAAGAAAGAAATTACAATAAATAACTCAGGGTTACTTGCAATTAAGCACTACTTGCTCTGTTTCTCAGTATGAAGTAAAATTGGAGCCAACACTTACTTAGAAAATGTCTCGAGTGATTAGGTTTAATAGTTGTGTGTTCTGTAGCCTGTAATTGTCCACAGGGCTGTAAACATGAACTTTACAGGACTGCAGCCGGATTTTTCAAGGACCAAGGAGGAAGATGTTGCTTCTTAAGGACAGTGGAAATTACATAAGAGATTTAAACATTAATCAATGTAAGAGGTCCCAAAAATTATGACTACATTTAGGATGAGAAAACATCATATTTCAGCTGAATTTCTGTTTCTGCTAATAGCTGCAAAAAGGGACAAGAGCTGATGGGAAATGATTTAAAAGCAAGTGAGAATGACTTGCTGATGAAATGTTATCATCATATGGTAATGACCAAATCCTGTCCATGCTGAGCTGG
>NW_024402449.1:0-1000 GCF_016859285.1 Xiphias gladius
CAACTTTATTCAAGTTTATCAATGAAATAAAAATGATAGAATGTGTTTATAGTCTCAATATAAATAAATCATTAGAAGAAAAAAAAACACTAACCAACTGTATCTACTCTTCCTTCATCACCTAAAAGTGTTTTTCTCATTATTTTCCATTTCAAGTTCATCTTGGCTCATTCTGGATAAATGAGGTCCAAATATTTGTCCCAAACAGCTGCTTGGTCATGGTAATCATTAGTCTATTAGGCTTTCTGTACCTACAGTCTTTCACATACAGAATAGATTTTATTTTGAGCATTTGTAGCAAATTTTATTTGCTCCCTCCAATCTGTTCTATTCTTTCTATGATGACCTGTAATTCTCTATTGCTGTAATTGCCATTAATCACATTACGTGACACTCTAGTCATCTAGAATCAGTATTGGAACAGCAGTTATTTATTTATACACATTATAGGACAGGTTAAATGCTGTGTTTCATGATTACTCGCCATCTCCTAAAAATAACACTGGAATGAGTGAGGATGTTCTGTGTGGCAAATGATATTCCTCTGTCCTCACATCTTTTCCTCACCTCCCCGCTGGGAGGAGCAAATACGTGACAAAGAGATATAAGTGAGGGAAGCGAGGAGCAATGTTAACCAAATGGAAAGCATAACAACATGACTTACCATAACTCTCATCAGCAGAAGACAACATTTCTTCTGAGTGCAAATTATCCTCAAAATCCTGGAAAATCATCAGCAAATTCAAAACACTGAGTTGAACTGCTTCAAAACATTTTGTTTTTCAACATTACAACCTTTAATTCTTGACTAGTATAATATGTGTGTTCAGCATGATGAACAGCAATTATTGACATACCAATGTTGTGCATGTTATATTTTCACTGTTATAACTCATGCTCAATGCTCAGGTGGTGCAGTGAGGTGTACTGTGGATGTTGTGCATCACTAAAGTAAGTGAAAACCTTGTGCTGGTAGTTGGTTATTTGACATCTACTATAC
>NW_024402452.1:0-2000 GCF_016859285.1 Xiphias gladius
TTGTAGTGGCAGAAAAACAGTGGAAACAAGTGGAGGGAAATGGGCGAGATCCATATTTTGTCATTGCTGTTTACAAACACAAAAAAAGTCTATATGTCAATGTTGTGTTTACAGCGTGTTGTGCTGCCACCAAAAAAAAAAAAAAAAAAAACACGTTTAATTAATCCAATTGTGGTTGTAAAAATTGACAGGAATCAGCTGTGAAAACGCATTTACCCACAAGCTACCTAACAACTTCATTTATTATGAATTTTCAGTAAACTTCAATTTCAATCCCACTTTCAGTCAGATTTTAAAAAAAAAAGAATACATTAAAAAGGGTGGGTACCCTAATAAATATTTACATGTGAAATAATGACATCTGTATCTGTCTAATATAAAATATTGAATTAGTGTTCATTTATTTAGTTTGTGATCCTGTTTTTCTTTCTCTTCACCGGAGGGAAAAGCAAATCCACAAGAAGACCCTGAAATTATCAAAATACACATTCTGTGAATACATACCAATGAGTACACAATATTCTTCCAAAAACATATTTGTCCAAATATGGGGCCATATAAATTACTGCAGCCCGTAACTGTTCAAAATGATACCTCCAGTACTTGAATATCTTTTCATTGACTATCTTTTTAAGTCTCTCTTCTCAATTCCCTTATTACTTTTTTTTTGTTGTAAAAATGTGAAGATCCCCTGCAGATTACAATATATAAAAATACTTGCTTTGAATAATAATTTGTGCCTGATGGGTTTTTTTAAAGTTCAATTACTTTTAAATTATTAAAATTACATCTTCTCCCTCACAGAAAAATCCTCTATCTGTAAATATTTCAAAAGTTTAACTACTATACACAAACATCTGCTACATGTACTTCACTGAAAAGTCCAGTAGGCTGATCTTAAACCTTTGTGACCAACTATCAATGGTCAATGGTACTCAGTAGAGCGCATACCTCTGCACACCAGACGTCGGGGGTAAAAAAAAAAAAAAAAAAAAAAAATTCATAGTAAATGATCTGGCTCTGCCCCAAAATTTGAATAGGTTCTTCTCTGGCCCATCCCGCATCCCAAATTGGTTTGGTGCTTTTTGTGATATCCAGCTGGCAAATAAACCAACAAACAAACCAACAAACAGACACGAGTGATTACATAACCTCCTTGGCGAACATAATAAGGCACTAAAAGCAGCAGCTAGATGTAGAAATAGGTGTGACAGTACATTCCCATGTCTTCTTTAAATGTAATATTAAAACAGATATTTTCAGAGCTTCATATATCCTGAATCTGACTCCTGTGTTAATTCAAAACTTATGGGAGTCACTGATCGAAAACGCATATACAACACGAGCAACCAAACAGACACATCTCATCCCGGCACACTAGCCAGCTGTCATTTTTGTCCACTCCAGCTGCTCCAATGACCATTAGCTCCCCTCATGCCAGCTCATATTCCTTCTGATTCTGTATCTGCTAGCAATAAAAGTCCACATTTTACAGTCTGCTGTCTAATTTACACAAATTACAGGAGTTTATGCTCCAGAGAGGAATATCAGTTTGAGATGAATCAATAAAAAGTCTATTTTCTCAGGCGATTATCACAAGGTATCTCGCTGCTGTGATCAGGTCGAGCATGTTGAGAGGCAGAAATGTGAGCATCATGCACACACATTTTCTTTGAGACAAAAACACAAACCACAAATATTCCACATACAAACACTGAGGCAGAGATACAGTATAGGCTGTTCCTAGCCAAACCAAGTGCCTCCTCCTTCCCAAACTCAGGAGCAGCCACCACAACTACTGTAATCGTAGCCTCTTAACACATAATGCAGATAGCAGATCAGGGCTAATTCAGGTACACTCACACCTATCAGCTAACACATGCATTCACATACAAACACATTCACGCAACACAGGAACACACACATACACTGTGTGCACAATTTTTCGGCAGGTTGTATTTTTGAGGATTAATTTTGTTATTGTACAACTACAGTGCTCT
>NW_024402455.1:0-2500 GCF_016859285.1 Xiphias gladius
TGGTCAATCCAAAATGTTAAAACACCTTCAAACGTGAACATTTAAGTAGTAAAAGTGAAGTTTTGGCTTTCATAAGAGAATATCTAAATGTACACCATTATTAGGCAACTATTAGTGTGCAGAATTATGCAACTAAATGAAAAACAAAGCTTTTCCCATCTCACTTGTTTATTTTCACCTGTTAAAGTGAGAATAATAAACAAACTCAAAAAAAAAATTCAAAAAAAACCCTCCGTGACCAATATAGCCACCCTTCTTTTCGATAAGTCACAAGCCTTCCATTCACGGAGTCAGTCAGTTTCTTGATAAGGTCAGAATCAACTTTTTGTGCATCCGCAACCACCCGCCTCCCAGACACTGTTCAGAGAGGTGTACTGTCTACCTTCACTGTAACTTTCCTGCTTAAGAAGGGCCCAACAGTTCTCAATAGGGTTTAAGTCAGGTGAAGAAGGGGGGCATGTCATTAGTTTTTCATCTTTAAGGCCTTTACTGGCCAGCCACGCAGTAGAGTACTTTGATGCATGTGATGGAGTGTTGTCTTTCATAAAGATCAAAGTTTTCTTGAAAGATGCAGACTTTTTCCTGTACCGCGGCTTGAAGAAAGTGTCTTCTAAAAATTGGCAGTAGGTCTGAGAGTTGATTTTGAGTCCATTTTCAACCTGAAAAGGTCCAACTAGCTCATCTTTAATAATACCTGCCCATACCAGTATCCCACCTCCACCTTGCTGGTGTCTGAGTCGAAGTGGAGCTCTGTGTCCGTTACTGATCCAACCATCTGGTCTGTCAAGAGTCACTCTCATCTCATCAGTCCACGAAACCCTTGAAAAATCTGTCTTCAGATATTTCTTGGCCCATTCCTGACGTTTCAACTTATGTGTCTTGTTCAGAGGTGGTCGGGTTTCAGCCTTTCTTACCTTGGCCATGTCTCTGAGAACTGAACACCTTGTACTTGTTGACACTCCAGGTAGGTTGCAGTTGTGGAATATGGCAGCACTGGAGGAAAATGGGTTCCTGGTAGCTTCATGTTGGATTCTTCTCGAATCTTTGGCGGTTAATTTGCGTCTTTTGTTTCTTGCGACCCTGTTGACTATTTGCAACAAAATGTTTGATGGTTCTGTGATCACGCCCCAATATCTTAGATATTTCAAGAGTGCTGCATCCCTTTGAAAGACTTTTTACTATTTTTGTGTTTTCAGAGTCTCTCTGAAAATCTATTTTTTGGCCCATTTTTCCCGAGGAGAAGAATCTGCCTAATAATTATGTATACCTTGATATACGGTGTTGATCTCCTTAGGCCACACCCTCCCTCCTTACACAAATACACATCACCTGATATGCATTAAATCCAATAAGCATTCCATTTTATACAGCTTGGAGTTGGAAATCATGGATAAAATGATGATATGGTAAAAATATTCACTTGCCTAATAATTGTGCACACAGTGTACATATACAGGAAGAGAAAAACACACACACAAACACCCTTATTGGACTTTAGGGTAGTAAATAGCCCTGCTGTCAAACAGCCTCAGACCGGTTAAAAGGCCACTATTTGGTCCAATCATCTATCTTCTCAAAGTCATCTAGAAAGTTGCTCCTCATCCATATTGAGTAGACGTATGCCCAATCTAATTCAAAGCTGGTCTAACTCAGTGAGAAATCAATAGAAGCAACTGAGGAGGACTTATTGAGAAGTGCCCTCACTTCTTTTGTTCCTGGATTCTGAATGGGTTCATTCAACAGGTTAATCTGTGGAGATGGCCATCATATCTTAGCTTCCTAAAGGATGTTTGGTGTTTAGTCGTGCTATGTTTAATGGAAAAGTGGGTGCGGTCGAAATTTGAATTTAAACCACCTAAGTACTAATAGAAACATGGTACAATACTTCCCATGTTGCATAATACACACAGAAAAACACAGTTTTGCACTGAGGATGGTTGGGAGGGTTACTACAGGGAAGATAAAGATGTAATGCTGACTTCTCAATTTTAAAAAAAATAAAATTTAGTATGGCTGATGCAATTAGTAGAATAATGGAATAGTTCATGGAGATAAAATGAATTGGCAACATATGACATTTATAAATTCATAATTCTGCCCCGTACAGCACCACAATGAAACGAAAACATCAATATTTTATTGAAGTGTAGACCTTTTAGCTTTAATTAAAGGACTTTAACAAAAATATCACGATAGCCATTTAGGAATTACAGCTATTTTGATACATAGTCCCTTATTTTCAGAGGCTCAAACTTAATTGGAAAAATCAATGCAATTGTAAATATGTGGATAATTTTTAATACACTTGGATGAAAATCCTTTGCAGTTATTGACTGCCGGACCTCTGGAACTCATGGACATCACCCAAATGCAGAGTTTCTCCCTTAAGATTCTTTGTCAGGCCTTCACAACACTTTACATTTCAATATTTTCTTCTTCTTTGCTCTTTCATTTTATATTTTCTCTACTTATCTCCATTGTGATGGTGTACAGGGGTTAT
>NW_024402456.1:0-3000 GCF_016859285.1 Xiphias gladius
TCTTGTACATTATATATATCATACTAAAATAAACACAAGTTAAAAAAATGAACAAAGAAACTGTACAAACAAAATGTATATATACTACATCTTAATTACAGAACAGTCTACTGTCCAAAAAAGGCACTAAATTCTGAAATGGGCAAAACAGTAATTTTGAAAAAAAAAAAAAACTAGATTGGAGATTGATACAACAGCATTAAGTCCTCTTTTTCGGAGCGCTATTGGGATGAAGTGGATGATGTTTCACTGGGACACAGAAGGACATGTAGACCCTGACACACCACAAGAGGACATCCCCTTCAAAGTAAGCACCACCAATGTAGTATGCACAACATCAGGTGGGAATAGCCTGGTTTCAGGTTTCAGTCTGTTTTTCTGTTTCCAGTTTTCTCCTCGAAAAGCACAGAATCTTTACTTCTTCAGCACCTGAGGGTTCTTCTTCATCCATACCATAAACCTCTCTGTCAAGCTTGTACTCTCACATAAAATACTGCCGGATTAAAACTTGTACTTGCTAATTGGGATGTGGCATCTGTCAAACACAAGGCAATAAATTTACTGAGAATAATCTCTAAATGCACTCTTTGCAGTCTTTTCCTTCCACACACAACTTATTTCACTATTTCTAACATACATTACTCTTTATATGGGGGGAGAACGTCACACCAAACTCCATACGAAAAAAAGTCCCTCAAGTTGAAAATAGTAATAGTATTTTATCAACATACACTCAGCACTTTGCAAGTGAGTAGTGTGAATCAATTCTTAAAGGAATAGTTCACCGCATTATTACAATTAAAATCATATAATTTTTGTTGTCAATGGCCAAACCTACAGTGATTTAGCCCCTGGTTCCATTACTGACATTTTCATAAGTTCTTGAGTTCTTTAACAGCTCCTATCTGGAGCACATTTCACTAAACTGTGAAACTGTGAAATTACTATTGAAGTTATTGGAAACACAATTTTATTGTGTTTCCAATAACTTCAATAGTAGGGCAATGGAACACAGTGGAACTCTGCAATGTATTTTCATACAAACCTAACTGGTGTCAGTATTTGGTAATAAATAATGTAACTGTAGTTGTCATTGCAAATGTAATTATTTCTCTAAGCCATATTGTATGAATTTTGCACTTGTGTTTGCAAAAAGGCCAGATTTCACTATGAAGTTTGGTGTGATATTTAAGTAGAGAACAGCACCTACTGGGGCTCTGATATAATAATCTATGGTTTCAGAAGAAGCTGTACTGAAATGTTTTTTACGCCAGCCCCTTTATTTCATATTGGACGTTTGTCTTTTCAAAGGAAGGGACAATTCAAGTTTAGTAAACAGCAATACTTAATTTTCATAAGGTGCATCATTTCCATCTTTCACAAAATAGCTTACTAGCTCAGACACAAATAAGGAGACTGTTGTTCGGTCAAATAAAGGATAACACAAAAGAAAAAAAATGTAATAGAAAAATAAGTCAGGAGAAATAAAAAACCATGATTAACAACAACAGCATGTTTCATTTCAAAACAAATGTCATTCATTTTTAACATTGCCATAAAAAACGAGTACAAATACCTATTGTTTTTATCTTTAAACCCTTTCTTTTGAAACACATGTCCCTGTACTGAGTCACTGTATCGTGGCTTCACACATCCAGAAGCAGTAGAATTAAATAGAGTTTTATTAGACTAGAGCCCAGGGTTAGAAGCTAGTCTACTAGCAGGTAGATACCAGATTATTTGATACGTTACCAATCTCTATTTCTGACCATTTAAAACATGAGGAATTTTATTAGGTTTCTTGCTCAGAGCTCCTGGGTTGACTTCTTTGTTTAATCCTTTTTTCTAGAATATTTTCCCATTTCTCCAAAACCATCACTAAGGCAGGGGGTCCTTTAAAGACATAATTTGACATTTAGGGAAATATCCTCATTTGCTTTTTTGACAAAAACTTGTTGAAAAGATCAATACCATTTTCATTGTGTAAATGCTAAATGTGAAGCTAAAGCCAGGAGATAGTTTAGCATAACGACTGGAAGCAGGAGAACACCTAGCCTGCCTCTGTCCAAAGGTGAAAATACGTGCTTACTAGCACCTCAAAAGTTCACTAATTAACAAAATGTATCTTGTGTAAGTATAAAAAGGGGCACAGAAAGTTACTGTGCCTGGCCAAAATAATTGTTTTTAGCATGTCACCACCCATAAAACCACAACTTGTCTTTTTTACCTTTCATTTTTGTGCCGCTTTCATAAAACAAAATACAACATGTTTATTAGTGAGCTTTAGAGGTGCTAGTAGGTATATTTTTACCTTTGGACAGAGCCAGGCTAGCGGTTTCCTCCTCCTTACAGTCTTTGTGCTAAGCTAGCCTATCTGTCTCCTGCCTCTATTTTGACATTTAGCATACAGACATGAGAGTGGTATCAATCTTCTTATCTAACTCATGGGAAAAAGTGATTACGTGTGTTTCCCAAAAAAATTTAAAATGTTATTTCATCTTCCTCATCTTAAGGTAAAATTTGATGGTATGAGTCTTATACTGACAAAGCGCTAATACTTGACAATTACTGAGCCCCCAAAAACAGGACTTACACTTTTAAGGAACACATCATTTTATCTCTGCTTATGACTTTGAAGTGACCTTGAGTCAACGATGGTTTTGGAAAAAATAGTGGATATTGATTTCCCATTCACCAACTGTGTCTTTGAATCTCATTCCTTTCCAAGTGGTGCTTTTACCATTGAGGCTTCACAGATGTAATAAAAACAAAAAAACACCTCAGAAGTTACTCTGGTATACCCTAAACCATTTCCAGTGTGAATTCAGTCCAATCTGATAGCACCAATATTAAAAAAAATCTTCTGAAAGCACATTCTTTAGGCTATTATAAAACGGCGGCATCACAGAACAAGTAGTAAATAGTCAGGGGGTATTTTATCATTATGTCTGGCTGCTAATACCTATCTTTAGTGACACATACCTTCTGTAGTGCCGAGCC
>NW_024402459.1:0-2000 GCF_016859285.1 Xiphias gladius
TCACTTAATGTAGCCCCAATTTCCAAGATATCTTCTATTCTATTGTCTTTTTGATTTTTTTGATGTAGAAAGTAATTTCCTGTTGGATTTTATGCAGTTTTACCTCACTTGGAAACAGTGGACAAACTAGAAACAACATGTAAATGAATAACCTTGAGAGCTCCGTTCTTGCCCAGTTGGCACAGGTCAAATGGTGCAAGATGTGTGCGAAGAAACAAGAAAGAGGGGAAAACGAAAAAGAACAAAATGTGACAACATTCATTCCAGCTTCCCTGAACTCTGACGAATTTCAAGTGATGACATGTTTTACTGGTTCCATTGAGAATTAAGTTGACTTTGGCATTAAAATTGGATCATTGTCCTGTCAGTCAGACTGTGATTTCATTGAGGGACAAATATGGACCCTGTCAGCTGACTCAACAATAGGTACAGGGTACAGCATGCCTTTGGACTGGGTTGTGTAAAAAATCAACACACATCCTAGCTCATATCATCTTTTTTTATTCTTGGTGTTACCATGCAGGCCAAACCTTTTTTGAGCATCTCTTTATCTGCCTCAGCTTGAGAGAGTATTGTAGGAGATTGCTTTACTGGGTGTTTTCAACTGCACCACAAACAGAAAGAGTTTTTTTTAAATCAACTATAACTTGTAATTGTTTTTTCCTAGAATACCTTATTGTGTAGTTTTGAGGTAGCAGGAATATGGATTCTGGTGCTTAATTAATCTATTGCTATTTATAATGGTTGAGTTTTCCTTTTTCTTGAATTGGTGACTCTGTGAAAAGTCACAGTGAAGGTGCACATACAAATAAAATGATTTTTAATAATTCAGAAACATGCACCATAAAACTGTTTAACAGTTAGGAGTTGTGTGGAATTACATCATTATATTATCAGTGGTTATCGTACGGGTTGTAATTTTCCTGACCAATCAAATTGCAACTTTTCTTTCCTTTAAATGCAGCAAGTTCTGTACTACGGTTCTCTGGCATCTTGCCCTTTATGAATTCTTCAAAAAAATAAACAAAATGAAAATGTGGCACCAGTTAGACTAAGAAAACACAACATGTTAGTGTAAAGTTTTCCTCTGGTACTGGGATATCTGCTATGAACTGCTGGTAAGTGTTCAGTAATATAAGGAACTGAAGTTGACAAAGAAGCACAGGGATGATTAATGATTCACAAACCAGTCTCCAACACCTGTATAGGATGTGTCTGTTTCCATAATCCCTATTCATCCATTGTGGCCCATACTGAACAATTGGTGTTGAATGACTACCATTCACACCACACTTATATGCATTTAGTGTAATTAAAAAGAAAAAATTGAAATGTTACTTTTTCATACTTGAGGGAGATACAAAATACAATAAGTATTTGGACAGTAAAATAATTTTTTTCAAGGGGTTTGACGAAAATATTGCATTAACCGTTGAGTAATTACAGCCATTTTTATACATAGTTCCTCATTTTCAGAGACTCAAAAGTAATTCGACAATTGATTTACAATTGACATCAATTGACATTGATTTCATGGCCAGGTGTGGCTTTCTCCTTCATTATTTCATTGAAAATTAAACATATAAAATGTCTGGAGTTGATTCCAAGAGTTGATTCCAAGAGTTGAATTAGCACAAGGTAACTGTTGATGGGAACTCTGAACAGCTAATCCAAAGAGCTGTAGATGCAAATGAAGGAGGCCATCATTAGGATGAAATAACGAACCAAACCTACCAGACAGATGGCAGAAACTTTAGGAGTGGCCAAATCAACAATTTTGTACATTCTTGAAAAGAAAGCATGCACTGGCGAGCTCAGCAACACCAAAGGAACTGGAAGACCATGGAAGACAACTAAAATGGATGATCACAGAATTCTTTCCTTGGTGAAGAAAAATCCCCTCACAATATTTAGCCAGGTCAAAAACACTCTCGAGGAGGTAGGCGTATCATTGCCAAAGTCTTCAATCACGACATGCCTTCATGAATGTGAATACAGAG
>NW_024402462.1:0-2000 GCF_016859285.1 Xiphias gladius
TGCACAGGGAGATACCTTCCCCTGCAAAAGTTATTTTGTTGCAGTTATGGTCTACCTGGTATTTGTGACACAAAATCACTGAAGGGAAAGTTATGTCACAAAACTACATTTGCTACATATCCTTGCGCATTTTTAAGTGGGTATATGGAAAGGCTGGAGCTTTCTTAGCGGGTATAAGGCGTATACCTGCACATCGTATAGACTACACCACTTGTTGCATGTTTTAATATATCTGACCAGCAATAATCCAACAAAATTCTTCTTTACTTGGCTTTGTTGACATCTTTTGCCAGTGAACTAAGGGTTTTACACTGTACACTGCTTATTCATATCAAACACCAAAATGGGGAAAAATGTGATCTCACTAACTTTGACTGTGGATTGATTGGTTTTGGTTTGAGTATTTGTGAAATTGCTGTTGTCCTGGGATTCTCGTGCACAACCGTCTCTAGAGTGTATTCATGGGGTGCAATCACAAAAAAATACAGTGTGCAACAGTTTGGTAGATAGAAACACCTTGTTAATGAGAGAAGTCAGAAACAAATGGCCAGACTGGTTTGAGCTGACAGAACTACAGTAACTCAGATAAACCACGCTTTACAACTGTGGTGAGTGGAAAAGCATCTCAGAATGCACAGAACGTCAAACCTTGAGGCAGATGGGCTACAACAGCAGAAGACCTTGTCGGGTTCCACTCCTGTAAACCAAGAACAGAAATCTGAGCCTGCAGTGAAACACTGAAAAACTTAGCCTGGTCTGATGAATTGCGATTTCTGCTGAAGCATGCAGATGGTAGGGTCCGAATTTAGCGACAATGGAATGACTCCATGGACCCAAACTGTCCTGTGTCAACAGTTCAGTCTGGTGGTGGTGTAACTGAGTGTGGAATGTTTTCTTGCCACACCTTGGGGCCCTAATACTAGTCAGTCATGGTTTCAATGCCATGCCATAGCTGAGTATTGTTGCTGATCATGTGCTCACAATTTAGCCATCTTCTAATGTCTACTTCAGCATGATACTGCACCATGTCACAAAGCAAAGGTCGTCTCAATCCGGTTTCATGACCAGTTTGAGTTTCGGTGTACTTCAGTTGCGTCCCCAGTCACCATATTATAAATATCTCCACTCTGTTCCAAAGATACTCATTGTGTTTACATGTACTGAGGTAACCAGGTTGCACTCAGCTTCGGTAAGCTTTTCCATTATTGGTGTCTGGGATTAAAGGAACCTTACTTTAACAATGACAACTTTAAGCACTTTGATAAATATCTATCCTGATTACCACAGGTAGATTTCTCCTGCCAATGTCTCTGGGAAAGTTGTGCCGTGACAATAGTATGGGTGGATGAAAGCAGAAAATACTTACATGCATTTTTCTATTCGAGATAACTACAGCCAAAGTCAGACTATAAAACAGAAATACAAGTAGCCTCTAAAAGTCCAAATAAGATGGCATTCCCTGACTGCACATTTGTCAACAGCGTTGCAGCTGTTCACAAATAGAGCAGCTCTACCCCAAACCGGAAACCAAAAAATGAGGAATAAGCAAGTCATGCTTCAGACATAAGGTTGAGGGTAAGGGAGAAAGCTGATCATGTATATGCAGATTGAAAGTAACCAGGTGCCTCTACAATGCATGTAAAAACGTTCTCAGATTACTTGTGCTACGTGTTTTCTGAGTAACCTGGGTTCTTGAGTATATAAAAATGTACTCAATTTGTTAGAGGTTCGTCATTTTTGTTTTTTAAATGAACAAAAAAAAACACCAATTTATTATAGAGCTGATTAGTTTGAACTGATCATCACAGAGATGTTATATTCCCACACAACCAGTTGTGGCCATTAGCAAGATGTTGTTCACTGCAGTTGACAGTAAAACCAGATCTTTTTGCAATGAGAACAGGTCATAAAATAGAAGGTGAAGAGAAAAATGGAGAGAAAATTAAAATTGCCTGCTAATAATGCACCAGATGAACTGATTCTTTTGACATTGGTGTATT
>NW_024402463.1:0-21729 GCF_016859285.1 Xiphias gladius
TAAGACATGATATTTACCCAAAGACTTGTAGTTTTGATTGAGTCATTATTATTTTTAATATCAAAAGCACAAAAAAAAATTTCCTGAATTTTAAAAAATAAAAAACAAAAATAATGAGTTTTAATTCTGATGCATTATGGCCAAATTATACAGTAAACTCACAGTGCAAAACATAGATAGTAGTCTATAGAAAACATACAATACAACAGCTAAGACGTAATTATTTATCATGCTCTAAATGAATGACAATCAAACATTATACTTTTTTACTGACCTAGAGTGTCGACCCAAACTACAGCTGTAAGATTGGTTTCCAGGTCAGTCAGTATGCCTTGAAGTTTAGAAGTCACAAATTTGACACTGATGGCTGCCTCAAACTCAGTAATGCTGTTGCTTAGCCTTTAAGATTTGGAGAGGATCAATGACGATTATTGGTTAATGACAAAGAAAGTATTAATTTGGTTAATGATATTGAAAATATGTTTGAAGTGTATGTGTATTTTTAATTACAGTGACATTATTGAAACTACTGCTTTCACCAATTCCTTTTATCTGATGCCAGATAGTGTTGCATGCCAGGTGTTTCTTGGTCAATGAGTCTCCTAAAATTATATTATATACTAATAATTTGGAATAGCAAATGCATTTTGAAATGTAATGGATTGGGTTTTTTTTTTTTTCTTCCATTGAAGCCTTTTTAATTTAATAAAAGGCTCCAATGGAAGTTCAAACATGTTCATACTGACTGTATCTGCAAAATGTAGACTGTCAACATATTTCGTTATTACATTATCTGCTCATGGCAAGTAATGCATGATTAATGTTTATGGTTATTCTTAGACAAGTTAACACCCTAGGAAAGATTGTTGTTTCAGTAAGATGTTTAAAAATCAAGGCTGGCTTGAAGCACCAGACAGGACAAGGTTACTTGTTTTCAGTTTTTAACCAAAACCAGAAACTTTTCCTAACTTTGACAGTGTTTTCATTTCCTAAGTCTAATGCAGGGTGCGGTACATGAAGTCTTGTCTGGCAAAACTTTGCCGTTCGTCTCCTCTTCTCTACATATTTGAACACATGCATTTATGGCTTTAAAGTAAAATAAACATATATGAGTATATTTGCAAAGTACATGCAAAATCTCAGCAATGTATGTACTGAAAAGTGCATGTAGAGAGTTTCTGTATGTATATGTATGACAGTTTAGATTCTGGCAGATATAAATACTGATATTTTGTCCTAGATTCTTTTTGTCCTCTGGTTTATGTAAATCCAAGAATTGGAGTCATAAAACGCTGGGACACATGGAATAGAACTCATATGGAATGACTTGGTGCCTACTTCTATCTTTGCAAGGCATTTACATGCAACCATGTTGCCTCTAATAATTACATTATTTTTAAATTAAAGAAACAAACAGACAAAAACTAATTCATAACGCCATATCTTTGAAAAGTATACTACCTGTGACCAGATATTTTCAGGTACTGAAAGCCATTCAGTCTTCTGAAAGCGGTTTCAAGCTTTAAAAAGAAAGAACATTAAATCATTTATTTGACTTAGACTCACGTATTACCATGGCAATCATCCTCTAGGAATACATGCGTATAAATTTCTTATGAGAGTGAGATGTACCTGGGTAGTTTTGGCATCATCCCAGGTGACTGCTGTACTCAGTGTAACTGATCCATTGATGTGAACTATTGATTGCAAATATTATCATTAGTTTCAAACATCATTAGTCTGATATCTACAAGAATAGTTGTATATATGGGGATAAAAGTATAGAATGGGAATGGGAATAAAATCTAACAGCACAGTAGTATGAAAAAAGCACTTTCAGATTATGTGACCCGTATTCCATTACGCCATACTAATTTACAAAATGCAGTAAAGCATCCACAGAAAATACTAATACAAATACTACAGAAAAGAAGCGAAGTTTGTCACGTATCACGACTGGTACCTTTGATTTTGGCAATACAGAGTGGTGTGATGTGGGACACATTTTGTGTGCAAGTACTGTCACTGCAACAGCCGGAAATGTAGCACACCTCGTTGCTCCAAATGTACCCAACAGAGCAACTGCAACTGGATTCATCTCCAATAATAACGCACTCTAGAAACCGAAGTACAATTGTTAGATCCTTAAAAACTGGGGAAACGTGGTTTAAACCTTAAGTATATTTCTCTGTAACATTAAATATAATGAATAAATATTCACCATCAAAATTAAATTCTGAAAAAAATATCCTTAGTACTAAGGTCTGTGTGGGTGCGGTGTGATCACTTTTGACTAAGAATTGGCAAAGAACCCTACAATTTACTTCTCATTTTAATTTTAATGTTAATAAGCTGATTAAGAAGATAGGTTTTCAGGTTTCTCACAAAATTACATCCATTTAGCAGTAGGAGTTTTGATAAAAGTAAAAGAAAAAATATGTGAAAGGAGCCACATTGAAAATAAATTTTGGTCTCGTCAATCAACCATGTCTTTTACAAATTATTTTGATATTGTACTTAATTGTTTTTTCGATTTTGGTGTAATGGCAAACATAAGGTTTTTGGTGTTGCAAATCAGTTGTCAATAGACATAACATCAGGAGACAGAGCTGTATTAATGGATTATAGGACTGTGTCTGCATACAAAAAAATATGCAGATTTGTCAAAAATAAAGTGCTAAATATCTCTACACGTTTGTTATATACACCTTTGTTAAATATCTATACACGTTTGTTATATACACGTTATATACACGTTTGTTACCCAAACAGAGACTACAGAAAACAAAAATCAAACCTGGCAACAGCAACCTGGGACTGGGACAGGATTTGAGGGTTCACCAGCTAACTTTGGGATTGACTGTGGCTTTTTGCTGTCACTATAACTTGGGTTCACACTGAGGTCTGTTGTCTTGTTCACCAATCCTGCAGGCCTAAGCCGCAACGAGCAAGTTTTGTTAAGGATACAAATCAAGACGTGTGAAAGAGCCGCCTCCTCACCAATTAGCTGTCAGTTGAAATCTTTTTTATTCCAATACTTTTTGTATTTTTTACTAATATTATTTTTTTTATTGTTGCAATGAATTAATTTCCCAGTAGAAATCAGTTTAAATTTATTTCACAAAATATACTGGTCTTGATTTATTGATGTTGCTTATGATTCGCCATTTGCAACAAAACCCTGCCTTTTTCACATGCATGAACTCATAGGTCGTTGGTTATCGCTAATTTAACAGAGATGGGTGGTAAGTAGATTTGTAAGACCTATTGTCCAGGATTGTCAGTGTTAGGGTTAGTGAAGCCAAATACCAAAAAGAGTCTCAATAATTCAAAAATGTTTTGTGAGACAGCCACCATTTTACATCCATGTGAAATAAATCTAATAAACAAAAGGGAGAATAAAGAGCTGTGTAGTTTAACTGTAGGATCTTTGTTTTAATCATGATAGCAGTGCATCCTGAGCTGTATTGCCTGTCCCCAACTCCATCTACTTCCCCCTTCACAAGCTGAAATAAAAACAGAAAGAAGGAAGTGCTCCAAGCATAATACCTGCTATCAATTCATTTTGTAAGAATGTCACTACGTGGGAAACTCCACTGCTCTCGGTCACTTGGAGGTCAGTTGTCGTATTCAAAACTGACAGGACAGTCTGGGCTTCCAGTGTGACATTACTCTCCACCATCAGCTCAGCAATGTAGACATCTCCTATAACATGAGATATTTTCATGTGTTATGTTATTTTATTTTTAACAACTCAGTTGAGCTGAAAAGCCAATCGCTTTTAAGCATATAAGAGCACCTTGCCTGATGGTACTGAGAGCAGAGAGAGTAACAGTAACTATAAAAGCATAGAATATAATTATATTGTATGCTTTTATAGTGATACTGTACAGTACAGATTTTGGAA
Source organism: Xiphias gladius (assembly GCF_016859285.1). Lineage (NCBI taxonomy): Eukaryota > Metazoa > Chordata > Actinopteri > Istiophoriformes > Xiphiidae > Xiphias > Xiphias gladius. Next base: position 3,908 of record NW_024402463.1, read on the forward strand.
ATACATAATTTCAGGATTAAAATATAAATTCACTAGTGGTGAATTTATGCTGTAGTAAACAGAAAAATAAGTATTGATAGTCAACAACAAAAGCACTAATGCCATAAACACATTCCAGAAATTAAGACTTTGCAAGTTCATAAAAAGTTGGAGCAGTACTGAAAACAAAGGCAGAGGACAAAAGTTATTCATATGGTCTAGGGCCCCTTACAGTATAATAACCAAATAAGACTGAAAAATTAGCAAAAGTAACCAAAAAATAAAGAAAACAATCAAAAAGCTGGTCAACCTTATGGGCCTCTGTATACATAAACATCACTAGATTGTATTTAAAAATGTACTTGTAGACATTTCTAGAATACAGCTAATCTCCAGTGGAAGAGCAACAACAGACTAAACAATGTAGACACCAATACACATTATGTATATGTATATTATCATATTTAGACTGCACATTTAAAGTTTTTGTTCTCATCATTTACAATAAATAGTAAACATGCTGTGTTTACTCCTGACTATATCGTAGGGCTTCCAGTGTAAAGCCCTTGTCACATCAGAAAGTGATACAGCAAAATTAATCCCGTAAGTGAATGAATACATATAAAATAAAAGTAATTGGTTTTACAACCAAAAACCTGAAATTAACTGCCGAATGTCTCTTGACCAACACTGTACATATTTTACGGGAAATCTGTTGAAATGTGTATACATCTTGTATGTAATGGTGAAACAGTATGTTGCAGGAACCTGAAGGACATGTCAGTAAAGTGTTTGATAAACAGCACAGACATTTGAGAAGTAGTCTCTGATGTGAATTAGCTTGGTGCATAATTTCTACTGAGTGAAACTCAGACTTGAAATTTGGCCTGGCGCAGCTCTCAAACTCTTGATTTTCAGTCAAAAACCGTAATTCCAAGTTTATGCGCAAATCCACATCAAGCCACACATTTTGATGTTTGAAGTTGGTTGAGTTTCTACAATGAAAGGTGCAGGACTAATTAGGTGCCAAAAAAGTGAACAGAAGATATAATAATGAGAATAAAAATATAGAGATTTTTTTTGGGATGAGAAGATGTTATACTTGATTTGCTTGCACACTAATCCTACCCACTAGACTATGCAAATCCTGGAGAAATTACGATAGGATTTCTGCTACTATTGCCTTTGATTTCTGCTAAAAAGTTAAAGTTGAATATCTGCTGACTTAGTGGCCTTCAGAGAGCTCAAGCTAAACTGCACTGTTGCTTTTTCATGAAGGTGTCTGTTATTTTGTCTTACAGGTGGGAGTAGTGGGAGTGCTGTACAAGCAATCCCACCAAATATTAACCTGCATTTAAGTAATAGAAAAACTAGTGCAGTCATAAATTTAACAGGTTAAATTATTTCCCAATTTGACATCAAAGGGTCTTTAAGTAGGAAACAGCTTTAAACTGGCCAACCAGAAGTGCTCCGAGGAGCAAACTGTGTTCTTTTATGAAAACCATGTCCTTGTATGAAAAGAGGGCATGGTTTTTAATTTGACGGAGAATTCCAAAATGTCAATGTAGTAAAGCTCATGTACATTAGTTTTATTCATAACTACAATTATCTGTCATCTGTAGTTTTCTGTTAAACTGAATTTTAAACCTATTGTTATTTTCTCAGCATATAGTGCATTTCCTATTTAACTAGAGAACACCCTTGCCTGTTTTTTTTTAATATACATTTTAACATATGCCTCGTTGTGAATCTAACAGGACACTGTGGTGAATTAGTGTTTTCAGTGTCATTAAATTGTTAAGCACATAAGACACACATAAGCAAAACACAAAATCATACCTGTGTTTTGAGCCTTTGCTGCCAATGTTCAGTACAGCAACATTTAATTAACATTTCTATTTTTTATGGTGTTTGTTAACGCTAACATAGAAATAGCCTTGCAATTAATTACAATTCTGGCAAAATCGCCATCAATGTGTATGATTACAATACTGTGAATGTTACTGTTAAAATTCAAACCAGATATGCAACATTAAAAACCATAAACAAACTGGGCAATAGCTTCCATTACTGCAAATTAAAAACTGCATTAATTTCAACAATTTTACTATCCATCAAAAGTAGAAAGTTTTATAAAACAATGTAAGAAATAGATGAATTAAATAACTACTTAAAAAAAATAAAAAAATAACAGCTGTGGATAAAGGTGAAGGTGAATTTAACCGTCACAAGACAAGTTTGCATAATAGAAATACGTAAGTTGAATCTCCAGTGCAACATAACGTTTACTAACAAGTATAAATTACAGTAGAAATGGTAGAATGCGAAACAAAATATATAAATAATAGTTAATACATATCTTACGCTCAAGGAGTAAAGCCCAAAGCCTGGGTGAAGCAATGAAAGCTGCCTTTTACAATTAAAGTGCAACAGTCTCAGTAGGTTGGCTGTCTATTGCAGCAGTCCATAACTAATGGAGGTAAGGTGCTAAAAGACCACAAGTCCTTTTGTACGACAGTTTATATGTAACACCTGGGGGGGGGGGGGGGGGCTGTTCCTAAGTCTATTCATGTTTCAAATTCTTGGTTTATTTATGAAAGGAACAAAAAGGCAACCTGAAAGAGTATTTGAAAGTAAATTTGCCCCAGTAACAACCTCTCTCTAAATAAGTGATGTTCTGGGAACAGAAAACTGATATTAACAATGATAATTGAGAACTGCGATCTCTAATGTTTAAAACTATTTACATTTGTTTACAGCTACGTCCAACATGGGGGCGGAAAGTGTCAAAGAACATGGGGTGGTAACACTGGGGTGGTGACGGAATAAGAGTGGTAAGGGAAAAGGAGAGGTTGGGGCCATAACACTGCCCCATCCTGTTCGACAGATGATGTGGTTTGCTCCGGATCATGAGCAATTTCTTTACTTCTCCATACTCTTTCCGTGCCATCATTCTGATAAACATTAATCTTCATTTCATCTGTGTATTGAATCTTGATCCAAAATTGATGATGGCTGGATGTTTTCAGGATTTTTAACTCTAAGACAGCAGAGGAAATAGTGCAGATAAGTACAGAAGCAGAAAAAAATATAGTGGTGATAAGTAGAGTCCAAACCCATTGTTTGACATATACACATTATACAACAAGACTCAACATGTGTGAACACGGTTCACAACACACAGTGAAGAGAAACAGGAAAATGCACACATCAAAATTGCAGTTTTGAATTCGAACCAGTGACCTTGATGTCAAGGCCAGAGGTCAAGACAGCTTATGGACACTAAACATTAACTGAGCTCTAAATTCAATCAGTAAAGTACTACACCGAAGCCAAAGAGCGCTAAAAACTTGTATTGTACGAGGTCACTTAACATGAATTTTGTAGGATGTAAAAGGGTAACTTTATGAACGTATCTGCCAAGTTTGGTGACTGTAGGTCTTACAGTTTCTTAGATCTAGACACTTGAAGTGGATAATTACAAAAATTTAAATAAAAGTAACTGCTGTTGAACATTTATTAGCTCCAACTGCAACATGATCCACTAATTTTTCAGTTGCCATTGTTTGAAGTACACAAAGAAAATCAACACAGTGATGCAGAAACCCCACCACGGTCAAAAACCTAGTGGGTCATGTGACACATGTCTCCAAATAGCTCCATTCAGACCCATAGTCTTTTATAGAGGACAGCGGGATTTATCAGCAATCAACTCCTTTTAATAACTCATATTGTGTTGCGAACTAATTCTGTGTATTGTAAATCAATGACTGATGTTTGAAATATGAAATATTTTTATTACTGAATTAATCATGGAAGAAATTGATTAGGGTAAAACCTAATTAAAAATATCTGCACTCTGTTCCAAAGATACTCATTGTGTTTACATGTACTGAGGTAACCAGGTTGCACTCAGCTTCGGTAAGCTTTTCCATTATTGGTGTATGGGATTAAAGGAACCTTACTTTAACAATGACAACTTTAAGCACTTTGATAAATGTCTATCCTGATTACCACAGGTAGATTTCTCCTGCCAATGTCTCTGGGAAAGTTGTGCCGTGACAATAGTATGGGTGGATGAAAGCAGAAAATACTTACATGCATTTTTCTATTCGAGATAACTACAGCCAAAGTCAGACTATAAAACAGAAATACAAGTAGCCTCTAAAAGTCCAAATAAGATGGCATTCCCTGACTGCACATTTGTCAACAGCGTTGCAGCTGTTCACAAATAGAGCAGCTCTACCCCAAACCGGAAACCAAAAAATGAGGAATAAGCAAGTCATGCTTCAGACATAAGGTTGAGGGTAAGGAGAAAGCTGATCATGTATATGCAGATTGAAAGTAACCAGGTGCCTCTACAATGCATGTAAAAACGTTCTCAGATTACTTGTGCTACGTGTTTTCTCTGAGTAACCTGGGTTCTTGAGTATATAAAATGTACTCAATTTGTTAGAGGTTCGTCATTTTTGTTTTTTAAATGAACAAAAAAAAACACCAATTTATTATAGAGCTGATTAGTTTGAACTGATCATCACAGAGATGTTATATTCCCACACAACCAGTTGTGGCCATTAGCAAGATGTTGTTCACTGCAGTTGACAGTAAAACCAGATCTTTTGCAATGAGAACAGGTCATAAAATAGAAAGTGAAGAGAAAAATGGAGAAAATTAAAATTGCCTGCTAATAATGCACCAGATGAACTGATTCTTTTGACCTTTGTGTATTTAAGACATGATATTTAAACAAATAATTGTAGTTTTGATTGAGTCATTATTATTTTTAATATCAAAAGCACAAAAAAATTTCCTGAATTTTAAAAATAAAAAACAAAAATAATGAGTTTTAAGTCTGATGCATTATGGCCAAATTATACAGTAAACTCACAGTGCAAAACATAGATAGTAGTCTATAGAAAACATACAATACAACAGCTAAGACGTAATTATTTATCATGCTCTAAATGAATGACAATCAAACATTATACTTTTTTACTGACCTAGAGTGTCGACCCAAACTACAGCTGTAAGATTGGTTTCCAGGTCAGTCAGTATGCCTTGAAGTTTAGAAGTCACAAATTTGACACTGATGGCTGCCTCAAACTCAGTAATGCTGTTGCTTAGCCTTTAAGATTTGGAGAGGATCAATGACGATTATTGGTTAATGACAAAGAAAGTATTAATTTGGTTAATGATATTGAAAATATGTTTGAAGTGTATGTGTATTTTTAATTACAGTGACATTATTGAAACTACTGCTTTCACCAATTCCTTTTATCTGATGCCAGATAGTGTTGCATGCCAGGTGTTTCTTGGTCAATGAGTCTCCTAAAATTATATTATATACTAATAATTTGGAATAGCAAATGCATTTTGAAATGTAATGGATTGGGTTTTTTTTTTCTTCCATTGAAGCCTTTTAATTTAATAAAAGGCTCCAATGGAAGTTCAAACATGTTCATACTGACTGTATCTGCAAAATGTAGACTGTCAACATATTTCGTTATTACATTATCTGCTCATGGCAAGTAATGCATGATTAATGTTTATGGTTATTCTTAGACAAGTTAACACCCTAGGGAAAGATTGTTGTTTCAGTAAGATGTTTAAAAATCAAGGCTGGCTTGAAGCACCAGACAGGACAAGGTTACTTGTTTTCAGTTTTTAACCAAAACCAGAAACTTTTCCCTAACTTTGACAGTGTTTTCATTTCCTAAGTCTAATGCAGGGTGCGGTACATGAAGTCTTGTCTGGCAAAACTCTGCCGTTCGTCTCCTCTTCTCTACATATTTGAACACATGCATTTATGGCTTTAAAGTAAAATAAACATATATGAGTATATTTGCAAAGTACATACAAAATCTCAGCAATGTATGTACTGAAAAGTGCATGTAGAGAGTTTCTGTATGTATATGTATGACAGTTTAGATTCTGGCAGATATAAATACTGATATTTTGTCCTAGATTCTTTTTGTCCTCTGGTTTATGTAAATCCAAGAATTGGAGTCATAAAACGCTGGGACACATGGAATAGAACTCATATGGAATGACTTGGTGCCTACTTCTATCTTTGCAAGGCATTTACATGCAACCATGTTGCCTCTAATAATTACATTATTTTTAAATTAAAGAAACAAACAGACAAAAACTAATTCATAACGCCATATCTTTGAAAAGTATACTACCTGTGACCAGATATGTTCAGGTACAAAATGTCAATGTAGTAAAGCTCATGTACATTAGTTTTATTCATAACTACAATTATCTGTCATCTGTAGTTTTCTGTTAAACTGAATTTTAAACCTATTGTTATTTTCTCAGCATATAGTGCATTTCCTATTTAACTAGAGAACACCCTTGCCTGTTTTTTTTAATATACATTTTAACATATGCCTCGTTGTGAATCTAACAGGACACTGTGGTGAATTAGTGTTTTCAGTGTCATTAAATTGTTAAGCACATAAGACACACATAAGCAAAACACAAAATCATACCTGTGTTTTGAGCCTTTGCTGCCAATGTTCAGTACAGCAACATTTAATTAACATTTCTATTTTTATGGTGTTTGTTAACGCTAACATAGAAATAGCCTTGCAATTAATTACAATTCTGGCAAAATCGCCATCAATGTGTATGATTACAATACTGTGAATGTTACTGTTAAAATTCAAACCAGATATGCAACATTAAAACCATAAACAAACTGGGCAATAGCTTCCATTACTGCAAATTAAAACTGCATTAATTTCAACAATTTTACTATCCATCAAAAGTAGAAAGTTTTATAAAACAATGTAAGAAATAGATGAATTAAATAACTACTTAAAAAAAATAAAAAAATAACAGCTGTGGATAAAGGTGAAGGTGAACTTAACCGTCACAAGACAAGTTTGCATAATAGAAATACGTAAGTTGAATCTCCAGTGCAACATAACGTTTACTAACAAGTATAAATTACAGTAGAAATGGTAGAATGCGAAACAAAATATATAAATAATAGTTAATACATATCTTACGCTCAAGGAGTAAAGCCCAAAGCCTGGGTGAAGCAATGAAAGCTGCCTTTTACAATTAAAGTGCAACAGTCTCAGTAGGTTGGCTGTCTATTGCAGCAGTCCATAACTAATCGAGGTAAGGTGCTAAAAGACCACAAGTCCTTTTGTACGACAGTTTATATGTAACACCTGGGGGGGGGGGAGCTGTTCGTAAGTCTATTCATGTTTCAAATTCTTGGTTTATTTATGAAAGGAACAAAAAGGCAACCTGAAAGAGTATTTGAAAGTAAATTTGCCCCAGTAACAACCTCTCTCTAAATAAGTGATGTTCTGGGAACAGAAAACTGATATTAACAATGATGATTGAGAACTGCGATCTCTAATGTTTAAAACTATTTACATTTGTTTACAGCTACGTCCAACATGGGGGCGGAAAGTGTCAAAGAACATGGGGTGGTAACACTGGGGTGGTGACGGAATAAGAGTGGTAAGGGAAAAGGAGAGGTTGTAGGGCCATAACACTGCCCCATCCTGTTCGACAGATGATGTGGTTTGCTCCGGATCATGAGCAATTTCTTTACTTCTCCATACTCTTTCCGTGCCATCATTCTGATAAACATTAATCTTCATTTCATCTGTGTATTGAATCTTGATCCAAAATTGATGATGGCTGGATGTTTTCAGGGATTTTAACTCTAAGACAGCAGAGGAAATAGTGCAGATAAGTACAGAAGCAAGAAAAAATATAGTGGTGATAAGTAGAGTCCAAACCCATTGTTTGACATATACACATTATACAACAAGACTCAACATGTGTGAACACGGTTCACAACACACAGTGAAGAGAAACAGGAAAATGCACACATCAAAATTGCAGTTTTGAATTCGAACCAGTGACCTTGATGTCAAGGCCAGAGGTCAAGACAGCTTATGGACACTAAACATTAACTGAGCTCTAAATTCAATCAGTAAAGTACTACACCGAAGCCAAAGAGCGCTAAAACTTGTATTGTACGAGGTCACTTAACATGAATTTTGTAGGATGTGTAAAGGGTAACTTTATGAACGTATCTGCCAAGTTTGGTGACTGTAGGTCTTACAGTTTCTTAGATCTAGACACTTGAAGTGGATAATTACAAAAATTTAAATAAAAGTAACTGCTGTTGAACATTTATTAGCTCCAACTGCAACATGATCCACTAATTTTTCAGTTGCCATTGTTTGAAGTACACAAAGAAAATCAACACAGTGATGCAGAAACCCCACCACGGTCAAAAACCTAGTGGGTCATGTGACACATGTCTCCAAATAGCTCCATTCAGACCCATAGTCTTTTATAGAGGACAGCGGGATTTATCAGCAATCAACTCCTTTTAATAACTCATATTGTGTTGCGAACTAATTCTGTGTATTGTAAATCAATGACTGATGTTTGAAATATGAAATATTTTTATTACTGAATTAATCATGGAAGAAATTGATTAGGGTAAACCTAATTAAAAATATCTGCACTCTGTTCCAAAGATACTCATTGTGTTTACATGTACTGAGGTAACCAGGTTGCACTCAGCTTCGGTAGCTTTTCCATTATTGGTGTATGGGATTAAAGGAACCTTACTTTAACAATGACAACTTTAAGCACTTTGATAAATGTCTATCCTGATTACCACAGGTAGATTTCTCCTGCCAATGTCTCTGGGAAAGTTGTGCCGTGACAATAGTATGGGTGGATGAAAGCAGAAAATACTTACATGCATTTTTCTATTCGAGATAACTACAGCCAAAGTCAGACTATAAAACAGAAATACAAGTAGCCTCTAAAAGTCCAAATAAGATGGCATTCCCTGACTGCACATTTGTCAACAGCGTTGCAGCTGTTCACAAATAGAGCAGCTCTACCCCAAACCGGAAACCAAAAAATGAGGAATAAGCAAGTCATGCTTCAGACATAAGGTTGAGGGTAAGGAGAAAGCTGATCATGTATATGCAGATTGAAAGTAACCAGGTGCCTCTACAATGCATGTAAAAACGTTCTCAGATTACTTGTGCTACGTGTTTTCTCTGAGTAACCTGGGTTCTTGAGTATATAAAATGTACTCAATTTGTTAGAGGTTCGTCATTTTGTTTTTAAATGAACAAAAAAAAACACCAATTTATTATAGAGCTGATTAGTTTGAACTGATCATCACAGAGATGTTATATTCCCACACAACCAGTTGTGGCCATTAGCAAGATGTTGTTCACTGCAGTTGACAGTAAAACCAGATCTTTTTGCAATGAGAACAGGTCATAAAATAGAAAGTGAAGAGAAAAATGGAGAGAAAATTAAAATTGCCTGCTAATAATGCACCAGATGAACTGATTCTTTTGACATTGGTGTATTTAAGACATGATATTTACCCAAAGACTTGTAGTTTTGATTGAGTCATTATTATTTTTAATATCAAAAGCACAAAAAAAAATTTCCTGAATTTTAAAAATAAAAACAAAAATAATGAGTTTTAAGTCTGATGCATTATGGCCAAATTATACAGTAAACTCACAGTGCAAAACATAGATAGTAGTCTATAGAAAACATACAATACAACAGCTAAGACGTAATTATTTATCATGCTCTAAATGAATGACAATCAAACATTATACTTTTTTACTGACCTAGAGTGTCGACCCAAACTACAGCTGTAAGATTGGTTTCCAGGTCAGTCAGTATGCCTTGAAGTTTAGAAGTCACAAATTTGACACTGATGGCTGCCTCAAACTCAGTAATGCTGTTGCTTAGCCTTTAAGATTTGGAGAGGATCAATGACGATTATTGGTTAATGACAAAGAAAGTATTAATTTGGTTAATGATATTGAAAATATGTTTGAAGTGTATGTGTATTTTTAATTACAGTGACATTATTGAAACTACTGCTTTCACCAATTCCTTTTATCTGATGCCAGATAGTGTTGCATGCCAGGTGTTTCTTGGTCAATGAGTCTCCTAAAAATTATATTATATACTAATAATTTGGAATAGCAAATGCATTTTGAAATGTAATGGATTGTTTTTTTTTTTTTTTCTTCCATTGAAGCCTTTTTAATTTAATAAAAGGCTCCAATGGAAGTTCAAACATGTTCATACTGACTGTATCTGCAAAATGTAGACTGTCAACATATTTCGTTATTACATTATCTGCTCATGGCAAGTAATGCATGATTAATGTTTATGGTTATTCTTAGACAAGTTAACACCCTAGGGAAAGATTGTTGTTTCAGTAAGATGTTTAAAAAATCAAGGCTGGCTTGAAGCACCAGACAGGACAAGGTTACTTGTTTTCAGTTTTTAACCAAAACCAGAAACTTTTCCTAACTTTGACAGTGTTTTCATTTCCTAAGTCTAATGCAGGGTGCGGTACATGAAGTCTTGTCTGGCAAAACTCTGCCGTTCGTCTCCTCTTCTCTACATATTTGAACACATGCATTTATGGCTTTAAAGTAAAATAAACATATATGAGTATATTTGCAAAGTACATGCAAAATCTCAGCAATGTATGTACTGAAAAGTGCATGTAGAGAGTTTCTGTATGTATATGTATGACAGTTTAGATTCTGGCAGATATAAATACTGATATTTTGTCCTAGATTCTTTTTGTCCTCTGGTTTATGTAAATCCAAGAATTGGAGTCATAAAACGCTGGGACACATGGAATAGAACTCATATGGAATGACTTGGTGCCTACTTCTATCTTTGCAAGGCATTTACATGCAACCATGTTGCCTCTAATAATTACATTATTTTTAAATTAAAGAAACAAACAGACAAAAACTAATTCATAACGCCATATCTTTGAAAAGTATACTACCTGTGACCAGATATGTTCAGGTACAAAATGTCAATGTAGTAAAGCTCATGTACATTAGTTTTATTCATAACTACAATTATCTGTCATCTGTAGTTTTCTGTTAAACTGAATTTTAAACCTATTGTTATTTTCTCAGCATATAGTGCATTTCCTATTTAACTAGAGAACACCCTTGCCTGTTTTTTTTAATATACATTTTAACATATGCCTCGTTGTGAATCTAACAGGACACTGTGGTGAATTAGTGTTTTCAGTGTCATTAAATTGTTAAGCACATAAGACACACATAAGCAAAACACAAAATCATACCTGTGTTTTGAGCCTTTGCTGCCAATGTTCAGTACAGCAACATTTAATTAACATTTCTATTTTTATGGTGTTTGTTAACGCTAACATAGAAATAGCCTTGCAATTAATTACAATTCTGGCAAAATCGCCATCAATGTGTATGATTACAATACTGTGAATGTTACTGTTAAAATTCAAACCAGATATGCAACATTAAAAACCATAAACAAACTGGGCAATAGCTTCCATTACTGCAAATTAAAAACTGCATTAATTTCAACAATTTTACTATCCATCAAAAGTAGAAAGTTTTATAAAACAATGTAAGAAATAGATGAATTAAATAACTACTTAAAAAAAATAAAAAAATAACAGCTGTGGATAAAGGTGAAGGTGAACTTAACCGTCACAAGACAAGTTTGCATAATAGAAATACGTAAGTTGAATCTCCAGTGCAACATAACGTTTACTAACAAGTATAAATTACAGTAGAAATGGTAGAATGCGAAACAAAATATATAAATAATAGTTAATACATATCTTACGCTCAAGGAGTAAAGCCCAAAGCCTGGGTGAAGCAATGAAAGCTGCCTTTTACAATTAAAGTGCAACAGTCTCAGTAGGTTGGCTGTCTATTGCAGCAGTCCATAACTAATCGAGGTAAGGTGCTAAAAGACCACAAGTCCTTTTGTACGACAGTTTATATGTAACACCTGGGGGGGGGGGAGCTGTTCGTAAGTCTATTCATGTTTCAAATTCTTGGTTTATTTATGAAAGGAACAAAAGGCAACCTGAAAGAGTATTTGAAAGTAAATTTGCCCCAGTAACAACCTCTCTCTAAATAAGTGATGTTCTGGGAACAGAAAACTGATATTAACAATGATGATTGAGAACTGCGATCTCTAATGTTTAAAACTATTTACATTTGTTTACAGCTACGTCCAACATGGGGGCGGAAAGTGTCAAAGAACATGGGGTGGTAACACTGGGGTGGTGACGGAATAAGAGTGGTAAGGAAAAGGAGAGGTTGTAGGGGCCATAACACTGCCCCATCCTGTTCGACAGATGATGTGGTTTGCTCCGGATCATGAGCAATTCTTTTACTTCTCCATACTCTTTCCGTGCCATCATTCTGATAAACATTAATCTTCATTTCATCTGTGTATTGAATCTTGATCCAAAATTGATGATGGCTGGATGTTTTCAGGATTTTAACTCTAAGACAGCAGAGGAAATAGTGCAGATAAGTACAGAAGCAAGAAAAAATATAGTGGTGATAAGTAGAGTCCAAACCCATTGTTTGACATATACACATTATACAACAAGACTCAACATGTGTGAACACGGTTCACAACACACAGTGAAGAGAAACAGGAAAATGCACACATCAAAATTGCAGTTTTGAATTCGAACCAGTGACCTTGATGTCAAGGCCAGAGGTCAAGACAGCTTATGGACACTAAACATTAACTGAGCTCTAAATTCAATCAGTAAAGTACTACACCGAAGCCAAAGAGCGCTAAAAACTTGTATTGTACGAGGTCACTTAACATGAATTTTGTAGGATGTGTAAAGGGTAACTTTATGAACGTATCTGCCAAGTTTGGTGACTGTAGGTCTTACAGTTTCTTAGATCTAGACACTTGAAGTGGATAATTACAAAATTTAAATAAAAGTAACTGCTGTTGAACATTTATTAGCTCCAACTGCAACATGATCCACTAATTTTTCAGTTGCCATTGTTTGAAGTACACAAAGAAAATCAACACAGTGATGCAGAAACCCCACCACGGTCAAAAACCTAGTGGGTCATGTGACACATGTCTCCAAATAGCTCCATTCAGACCCATAGTCTTTTATAGAGGACAGCGGGATTTATCAGCAATCAACTCCTTTTAATAACTCATATTGTGTTGCGAGAACTAATTCTGTGTATTGTAAATCAATGACTGATGTTTGAAATATGAAATATTTTTATTACTGAATTAATCATGGAAGAAATTGATTAGGGTAAAACCTAATTAAAAATATCTGCACTCTGTTCCAAAGATACTCATTGTGTTTACATGTACTGAGGTAACCAGGTTGCACTCAGCTTCGGTAAGCTTTTCCATTATTGGTGTATGGGATTAAAGGAACCTTACTTTAACAATGACAACTTTAAGCACTTTGATAAATGTCTATCCTGATTACCACAGGTAGATTTCTCCTGCCAATGTCTCTGGGAAAGTTGTGCCGTGACAATAGTATGGGTGGATGAAAGCAGAAAATACTTACATGCATTTTTCTATTCGAGATAACTACAGCCAAAGTCAGACTATAAAACAGAAATACAAGTAGCCTCTAAAAGTCCAAATAAGATGGCATTCCCTGACTGCACATTTGTCAACAGCGTTGCAGCTGTTCACAAATAGAGCAGCTCTACCCCAAACCGGAAACCAAAAAATGAGGAATAAGCAAGTCATGCTTCAGACATAAGGTTGAGGGTAGGGAGAAAGCTGATCATGTATATGCAGATTGAAAGTAACCAGGTGCCTCTTCAATGCATGTAAAAACGTTATCATATTTCTTTTTCTACGTGTTTTCTCTGAGTAACATGGGTTCTTGAGTATATTAAAATGTACTCACTTTGTTAGAGGTTCGTCATTTTTGTTTTTTAAATGAACAAAAAAAAACACCAATTTATTATAGAGCTGATTAGTTTGAACTGATCATCACAGAGATGTTATATTCCCACACAACCAGTTGTGGCCATTAGCAAGATGTTGTTCACTGCAGTTGACAGTAAAACCAGATCTTTTTGCAATGAGAACAGGTCATAAAATAGAAAGTGAAGAGAAAAATGGAGAGAAAATTAAAATTGCCTGCTAATAATGCACCAGATGAACTGATTCTTTTGACATTGGTGTATTTAAGACATGATATTTACCCAAAGACTTGTAGTTTTGATTGAGTCATTATTATTTTTAATATCAAAAGCACAAAAAAAAATTTCCTGAATTTTAAAAAATAAAAAACAAAAATAATGAGTTTTAAGTCTGATGCATTATGGCCAAATTATACAGTAAACTCACAGTGCAAAACATAGATAGTAGTCTATAGAAAACATACAATACAACAGCTAAGACGTAATTATTTATCATGCTCTAAATGAATGACAATCAAACATTATACTTTTTTACTGACCTAGAGTGTCGACCCAAACTACAGCTGTAAGATTGGTTTCCAGGTCAGTCAGTATGCCTTGAAGTTTAGAAGTCACAAATTTGACACTGATGGCTGCCTCAAACTCAGTAATGCTGTTGCTTAGCCTTTAAGATTTGGAGAGGATCAATGACGATTATTGGTTAATGACAAAGAAAGTATTAATTTGGTTAATGATATTGAAAATATGTTTGAAGTGTATGTGTATTTTTAATTACAGTGACATTATTGAAACTACTGCTTTCACCAATTCCTTTTATCTGATGCCAGATAGTGTTGCATGCCAGGTGTTTCTTGGTCAATGAGTCTCCTAAAAATTATATTATATACTAATAATTTGGAATAGCAAATGCATTTTGAAATGTAATGGATTGTTTTTTTTTTTTTTTCTTCCATTGAAGCCTTTTTAATTTAATAAAAGGCTCCAATGGAAGTTCAAACATGTTCATACTGACTGTATCTGCAAAATGTAGACTGTCAACATATTTCGTTATTACATTATCTGCTCATGGCAAGTAATGCATGATTAATGTTTATGGTTATTCTTAGACAAGTTAACACCTAGGAAAGATTGTTGTTTCAGTAAGATGTTTAAAAAATCAAGGCTGGCTTGAAGCACCAGACAGGACAAGGTTACTTGTTTTCAGTTTTAACCAAAACCAGAAACTTTTCCTAACTTTGACAGTGTTTTCATTTCCTAAGTCTAATGCAGGGTGCGGTACATGAAGTCTTGTCTGGCAAAACTCTGCCGTTCGTCTCCTCTTCTCTACATATTTGAACACATGCATTTATGGCTTTAAAGTAAAATAAACATATATGAGTATATTTGCAAAGTACATGCAAAATCTCAGCAATGTATGTACTGAAAAGTGCATGTAGAGAGTTTCTGTATGTATATGTATGACAGTTTAGATTCTGGCAGATATAAATACTGATATTTTGTCCTAGATTCTTTTTGTCCTCTGGTTTATGTAAATCCAAGAATTGAGTCATAAAACGCTGGGACACATGGAATAGAACTCATATGGAATGACTTGGTGCCTACTTCTATCTTTGCAAGGCATTTACATGCAACCATGTTGCCTCTAATAATTACATTATTTTTAAATTAAAGAAACAAACAGACAAAAACTAATTCATAACGCCATATCTTTGAAAAGTATACTACCTGTGACCAGATATTTTCAGGTACTGAAAGCCATTCAGTCTTCTGAAAGCGGTTTCAAGCTTTAAAAAGAAAAGAACATTAAATCATTTATTTGACTTAGACTCACGTATTACCATGGCAATCATCCTCTAGGAATACATGCGTATAAATTTCTTATGAGAGTGAGATGTACCTGGGTAGTTTTGGCATCATCCCAGGTGACTGCTGTACTCAGTGTAACTGATCCATTGATGTGAACTATTGATTGCAAATATTATCATTAGTTTCAAACATCATTAGTCTGATATCTACAAGAATAGTTGTATATATGGGGATAAAAGTATAGAATGGGAATGGGAATAAAATCTAACAGCACAGTAGTATGAAAAAAGCACTTTCAGATTATGTGACCCGTATTCCATTACGCCATACTAATTTACAAAATGCAGTAAAGCATCCACAGAAAATACTAATACAAATACTACAGAAAAGAAGCGAAGTTTGTCACGTATCACGACTGGTACCTTTGATTTTGGCAATACAGAGTGGTGTGATGTGGGACACATTTTGTGTGCAAGTACTGTCACTGCAACAGCCAGAAATGTAGCACACCTCGTTGCTCCAAATGTACCCAACAGAGCAACTGCAACTGGATTCATCTCCAATAATAACGCACTCTAGAAACCGAAGTACAATTGTTAGATCCTTAAAAACTGGGGAAACGTGGTTTAAACCTTAAGTATATTTCTCTGTAACATTAAATATAATGAATAAATATTCACCATCAAAATTAAATTCTGAAAAAAATATCCTTAGTACTAAGGTCTGTGTGGGTGCGGTGTGATCACTTTTGACTAAGAATTGGCAAAGAACCCTACAATTTACTTCTCATTTTAATTTTAATGTTAATAAGCTGATTAAGAAGATAGGTTTTCAGGTTTCTCACAAAATTACATCCATTTAGCAGTAGGAGTTTTGATAAAAGTAAAAGAAAAAATATGTGAAAGGAGCCACATTGAAAATAAATTTTGGTCTCGTCAATCAACCATGTCTTTACAAATTATTTTGATATTGTACTTAATTGTTTTTTCGATTTTGGTGTAATGGCAAACATAAGGTTTTTGGTGTTGCAAATCAGTTGTCAATAGACATAACATCAGGAGACAGAGCTGTATTAATGGATTATAGGACTGTGTCTGCATACAAAAAAATATGCAGATTTGTCAAAAATAAAGTGCTAAATATCTCTACACGTTTGTTATATACACCTTTGTTAAATATCTATACACGTTTGTTATATACACGTTATATACACGTTTGTTACCCAAACAGAGACTACAGAAAACAAAAATCAAACCTGGCAACAGCAACCTGGGACTGGGACAGGATTTGAGGGTTCACCAGCTAACTTTGGGATTGACTGTGGCTTTTTGCTGTCACTATAACTTGGGTTCACACTGAGGTCTGTTGTCTTGTTCACCAATCCTGCAGGCCTAAGCCGCAACGAGCAAGTTTTGTTAAGGATACAAATCAAGACGTGTGAAAGAGCCGCCTCCTCACCAATTAGCTGTCAGTTGAAATCTTTTTTATTCCAATACTTTTTGTATTTTTACTAATATTATTTTTTTATTGTTGCAATGAATTAATTTCCCAGTAGAAATCAGTTTAAATTTATTTCACAAAATATACTGGTCTTGATTTATTGATGTTGCTTATGATTCGCCATTTGCAACAAAACCCTGCCTTTTTCACATGCATGAACTCATAGGTCGTTGGTTATCGCTAATTTAACAGAGATGGGTGGTAAGTAGATTTGTAAGACCTATTGTCCAGGATTGTCAGTGTTAGGGTTAGTGAAGCCAAATACCAAAAAGAGTCTCAATAATTCAAAAATGTTTTGTGAGACAGCCACCATTTTACATCCATGTGAAATAAATCTAATAAACAAAAGGGAGAATAAAGAGCTGTGTAGTTTAACTGTAGGATCTTTGTTTTAATCATGATAGCAGTGCATCCTGAGCTGTATTGCCTGTCCCCAACTCCATCTACTTCCCCCTTCACAAGCTGAAATAAAAACAGAAAGAAGGAAGTGCTCCAAGCATAATACCTGCTATCAATTCATTTTGTAAGAATGTCACTACGTGGGAAACTCCACTGCTCTCGGTCACTTGGAGGTCAGTTGTCGTATTCAAAACTGACAGGACAGTCTGGGCTTCCAGTGTGACATTACTCTCCACCATCAGCTCAGCAATGTAGACATCTCCTATAACATGAGATATTTTCATGTGTTATGTTATTTTATTTTTAACAACTCAGTTGAGCTGAAAAGCCAATCGCTTTTAAGCATATAAGAGCACCTTTGCC
>NW_024402464.1:0-8092 GCF_016859285.1 Xiphias gladius
TGCTTTGAATTGAGTTTGCATAAGCATTTTTGAAAGCGCAGTACATGTTTGATTTGATGTTCATTACATGACAGAGAGGGAATTTGAACATAATATAGTCTAAACGGCTTGTTTCTTTTGGAACGCACCTATAAACATGTCTATATAAGATATGTTGTCGACCCCTCAAGCTCATCTAACTACTTTAAGATTTTGGAACCTAAGAAATTGCATGACTGATGATGGCAAACATGCTTTCATTTGATTTCAGTGCGCAGACTTTCCAAAATCACAGCAGATGTTGATTTTTGGCGTCTATTAGCGAAAACTTCATTTGACTCAAATATTCATTTGAGCTGCTAGGCTCTCAATTCTTGCCAGATCGTTTTAGAAAACTTTCTACTTTAAGAAGACTCCCAAAAGCTAAGTATGTGCTTTGAATTGAGTTTGCATAAGCACTTTTTGAAAACGCAGTACATGTTTGATTTGATGTTCATTAGCGACGAGAGAGAATTTGAACATAATATAGTCTAAACAACTTGTTTCTTTTGGAACATATATGTATATAAGATATGTTGTCGACCCTCAAGCTCATCTAACTACTTTAAGATTTTGGAACCTAGAAATTGCATGACTGATGATGGCAAACATGCTTTCATTTGATTTCAGTGTAGGCAGGCCAAAATCACAGCAGATGTTGATTTTGGCGTCTATTAAGAAAACTTCATTTGACTCAAATATTCATTTGAGCTGCTAGGCTCTCAATTCTTGCCAGATCGTTTTAGAAAACTTTCTACTTTAAGAAGACTCCCAAAAAGTTAAGTATGTGCTTTGAATTGAGTATGCATAAGCACTTTTTGAAAACGCAGTACATGTTTGATTTGATGTTCATTACATGACGAGAGAATTTGAACATAATATAGTCTAAACAGCTTGTTTCTTTTGTAACGCACCTATAAACGTGTATATAAAATATGTTGTCGACCCCTCAAGCTCATCTAACTACTTTAAGATTTTGGAACCTAAGAAATTGCATGACTGATGATGGCAAACATGCTTTCATTTGATTACAGTCATGAACAGGCCAAAATCACAGCAGATGTTGATTTTTGGCGTCTATTAAGCGAAAACTTCATTTGACTCAAATATTCATTTGAGCTGCTAGGCTCTCAATTCTTGCCAGATCGTTTTAGAAAACTTTCTACTTTAAGAAGACTCCCAAAAGCTAAGTATGTGCTTTGAATTGAGTTTGCATAAGCATTTTTGAAAACGCAGTAACTGTTTGATTTGATGTTCATTAGCGACGAGAGAGAATTTGAACATAATATAGTCTAAACAGCTTGTTTCTTTTGTAACGCACCTATAAACGTGTATATAAGATATGTTGTCGAACCCTCAAGCTCATCTAACTACTTTAAGATTTTGGAACCTAAGAAATTGCATGACTGATGATGGCAAATATGCTTTCATTTGACTTCAGTGCGCATGAGCAGGCCAAAATCACAGCAGATGTTGATTTTTGGCGTCTTTTCCCCCCCGAAAACTTCATTTGACTCAAATATTCATTTGAGCTGCTAGGCTCTCAATTCTTGCCAGATCGTTTTAGAAAACTTTCTACTTTAAGAAGACTCCCAAAGAAAGCTAAGTATGTGCTTTGAATTGAGTTTGATTGAGCGTTTTTGAAAAGCAGTATGTTTGATTTGATGTTCATTAGCGAGAGAGGAATTTGAACATAATATAGTCTAAACAACTTGTTTCTTTTGGAACACCTATATGTATATAAGATATGTTGTCGACCCTCAAGCTCATCTAACTACTTTAAGATTTTGGAACCTAGAAATTGCATGACTGATGATGGCAAACATGCTTTCATTTGATTTCAGTGCGCAGAGCGGGCCAAAATCACAGCAGATGTTGATTTTTTGCGTCTATTAGCCGAGAAAACTTCATTTGACTCAAATTTTCTTTTGAGCTGCTAGGCTCTCAATTCTTGCCAGATCGTTTTAGAAAACTTTCTACTTTAAGAAGACTCCCAAAGAAAGCTAAGTATGTGCTTTGAATTGAGTTTGATTAAGCGTTTTGAAAAAGGCAATACATGTTTGATTTGATGTTCATTCGGCGAGAGAGGAATTTGAACATAATATAGTCTAAACAGCTTGTTTCTTTTGGAACAAAACTATATGTATATAAGATATGTTTTCGACCCCTCAAGCTCATCTAACTACTTTAAGATTTTGGAAGCTAAGAAATTGCATGACTGATGATGGCAAACATGCTTTCATTTGATTTCAGTGAGCAGACTTTCCAAAATCACAGCAGATGTTTATTTTTGGCGTCTATTCGCCGAGAAAACTTCATTTGACTCAAATATTCATTTGAGCTGCTAGGCTCTCAATTCTTGCCAGATCGTTTTAGAAAACTTTCTAATTTAAGAAGACTACCAGAGAAAGCTAAGTATGTGCTTTGAATTGAGTTTGCATAAGCTTTTTTTGAAAACGCAGTACATGTTTGATTTGATCTTCATTGGGGAGGAGAGAGTGTATTTGAACATAATATAGTCTAAACTGCTTGTTTATTTTGGAACATACCTATATGTATATAAGATATGTTGTCGACCCCTCAAGCTCATCTAACTACTTTAAGATTTTGGAAGCTAAGAAATTGCATGACTGATGATGGCAAACATGCTTTCATTTGATTTCAGTGCATAGACGGGCCAAAATCACCGCAGATGTTGATTTTTGGCGTCTATTCGCCGAAAACTCATTTGACTCAAATATTCATTTTGAGCTGCTAGGCTGTCAATTCTTGCCAGATCGTTTTAGAAAACTTTCTACTTTAAGAAGACTCCCAAAAGAAAGCTAAGTATGTGCTTTGAATTGAGTTTGCATAAGCATTTTTTGAAAAGCGTAGTACATGTTTGATTTGATGTTCATTAGCGACGAGAGAGGAATTTGAACATAATATAGTCTAAACAACTTGTTTCTTTTGGAACATACCTATATATATGTATATAAGATATGTTGTCGACCCTCAAGCTCATCTAACTACTTTAAGATTTTGGAACCTAAGAAATTGCATGACTGATGATGGCAAACATGCTTTCATTTTGATTTCAGTCTTGAACAGACCCAAAATCACAGCAGATGTTGATTTTTGGCGTCTATTCGCGAAAACTTCATTTGACTCAAATATTCATTTCAGCTGCTAGGCTCTCAATTCTTGCCAGATCGTTTTAGAAAACTTTCTACTTTAAGAAGACTCCCAAAGAAAGCTAAGTATGTGCTTTGAATTGAGTTTGCATAAGCACTTTTGAAAAGCATGATACATGTTTGATTTGATGTTCATTATGACAAGAGAGAATTTGAACATAATATAGTCTAAACAGCTTGTTTCTTTTGGAGCAGCACCTACTACATATGTATATAAGATATGTTATCGACCCTCAAGCTCATCTAACTACTTTAAGATTTTGGAAGCTAAGAAATTGCATGACTGATGATGGCAAACATGCTTTCATTTGATTTCAGTCATGAGCAGGCCAAAATCACAGCAGATGTTGATTTTTGGCGTCTATTCGCCGAAAACTTCATTTGACTCAAATATTCATTTGAGCTGCTAGGCTCTCAATTCTTGCCAGATCGTTTTAGAAAACTTTCTACTTTAAGAAGACTCCCAAAAGAAAGCTAAGTATGTGCTTTGAATTGAGTTTGCATAAGCATTTTTGAAAAGCATACATGTTTGATTTGATGTTCATTAGCGACGAGAGAATTTGAACATAATATAGTCTAAACAGCTTGTTTCTTTTGGAACACACCTATATATGTATATAAGATATGTTGTCGACCCCTCAAGCTCATCTAACTACTTTAAGATTTTGGAAGCTAAGAAATTGCATGACTGATGATGGCAAACATGCTTTCATTTGATTTCAGTCATGAGCAGACCAAAATCACAGCAGATGTTGATTTTGGCGTCTATTACGCCGAGAAAACTTCATTTGACTCAAATATTCATTTGAGCTGCTAGGCTCTCAATTCTTGCCAGATCGTTTTAGAAAACTTTCTACTTTAAGAAGACTCCCAAAAGCTAAGTATGTGCTTTGAATTGAGTTTGCATAAGCATTTTTGAAAACGTAGTACATGTTTGATTTGATGTTCATTCGTGACGAGAGAGGGAATTTGAACATAATATAGTCTAAACAGCTTGTTTCTTTTGGAACATATATGTATATAAGATATGTTGTCGACCCCTCAAGCTCATCTAACTACTTTAAGATTTTGGAAGCTAAGAAATTGCATGACTGATGATGGCAAACATGCTTTCATTTGATTTCAGTGCACAGACAGGCCAAAATCACAGCAGATGTTGATTTTTGGCGTCTATTCGCCGAGAAAACTTCATTTGACTCAAATATTCATTTGAGCTGCTAGGCTCTCAATTCTTGCCAGATCGTTTTAGAAAACTTTCTACTTTAAGAAGACTCCCAAAGAAAGCTAAGTATGTGCTTTGAATTGAGTTTGCATAAGCATTTTTGAAAGCATGATACATGTTTGATTTGATGTTCATGCATAGCGAGAGAGAATTTGAACATAATATAGTCTAAACAACTTGTTTTCTTTTGGAACATATATGTATATAAGATATGTTGTCGACCCTCAAGCTCATCTAACTACTTTAAGATTTTGGAACTAAGAAATTGCATGACTGATGATGGCAAACATGCTTTCATTTGATTTCAGTCTTGTGAGCAGGCCAAAATCACAGCAGATGTTGATTTTTGGCGTCTATTCGCCGAAAACTTCATTTGACTCAAATATTCATTTGAGCTGCTAGGCTCTCAATTCTTGCCAGATCGTTTTGAAAACTTTCTACTTTAGAAGACTCCCAAAAGAAAGCTAAGTATGTGCTTTGAATTGAGTTTGCATAAGCATTTTTTGAAAGCAATACATGTTTGATTTGATGTTCATTATGCGACGAGAGGAATTTGAACATAATATAGTCTAAACAACTTGTTTCTTTTGGAACACCTATATACATGTATATAAGATATGTTGTCGACCCTCAAGCTCATCTAACTACTTTAAGATTTTGGAACCTAGAAATTGCATGACTGATGATGGCAAACATGCTTTCATTTGATTTCAGTCTTGAACAGGCCAAAATCACAGCAGATGTTGATTTTTGGCGTCTATTACCGAAAACTTCATTTGACTCAAATATTCATTTGAGCTGCTAGGCTCTCAATTCTTGCCAGATCGTTTTAGAAAACTTTCTACTTTAAGAAGACTCCCAAAAGCTAAGTATGTGCTTTGAATTGAGTTTGCATAAGCATTTTTGAAAAGCATAGTACATGTTTGATTTGATGTTCATTACGGCAGAGAGAATTTGAACATAATATAGTCTAAACAGCTTGTTTCTTTTGGCCTATAAACATATGTATATAAGATATGTTGTCGACCCCTCAAGCTCATCTAACTACTTTAGATTTTGGAAGCTAGAAATTGCATGACTGATGATGGCAAACATGCTTTCATTTGATTTCAGTCTTTGTAGCGGTCCCAAAATCACAGCAGATGTTGATTTTTGGCGTCTATTCGCCGAAAAACTTCATTTGACTCAAATATTCATTTGAGCTGCTAGGCTCTCAATTCTTGCCAGATCGTTTTAGAAAACTTTCTACTTTAGAAGACTCCCAAAAGCTAAGTATGTGCTTTGAATTGAGTTTGATTAAGCATTTTTGCGCAGTACATGTTTGATTTGATGTTCATATGCGACGAGAGAGGAATTTGAACATAATATAGTCTAAACAGCTTGTTTCTTTTTGGAACACACCTATATGTATATAAGATATGTTGTCGACCCTCAAGCTCATCTAACTACTTTAAGATTTTGGAAGCTAAGAAATTGCATGACTGATGATGGCAAACATGCTTTCATTTGATTTCAGTGCTTGCAGGCGGGCCAAAATCACAGCAGATGTTGATTTTTGGCGTCTATTAAGCGAAAACTTCATTTGACTCAAATATTCATTTGAGCTGCTAGGCTCTCAATTCTTGCCAGATCGTTTTAGAAAACTTTCTACTTTAAAGACTCCCAAAAGAAAGCTAAGTATGTGCTTTGAATTGAGTTTGCATAAGCATTTTTGAAATAGTACATGTTTGATTTGATGTTCATTAGCGACGAGAGAGAATTTGAACATAATATAGTCTAAACAGCTTGTTTTCTTTGGAACATATATGTATATAAGATATGTTGTCGACCCTCAAGCTCATCTAACTACTTTAAGATTTTGGAACCTAAGAAATTGCATGACTGATGATGGCAAACATGCTTTCATTTGATTTCAGTCTTGAACTTTCCAAAAATCACAGCAGATATTGATTTTGGTGTCTATGGCGAAAACTTCATTTGACTCAAATATTCATTTGAGCTGCTAGGCTCTCAATTCTTACCAGATCGTTTTAGAAAACTTTCTACTTTAGAAGACTCCCAAAGAAAGCTAAGTATGTGCTTTGAATTGAGTTTGATTAAGCATTTTGAAAAGCGCAGTACATGTTTGATTGATGTTCATTACATGACGAGAGAGAATTTGAAAATAATATTGTCTAAACAGCTTGTTTCTTTTGGAACACACCTATATACATATGTATATAAGATATGTTGTCGACCCCTGAAGCTCATCTAACTACTTTATGATTTTGGAGGAACCCTAAGAGAAATTGCATGACTGATGATGGCAAACATGCTTTCATTTGATTTCAGTCTTGAGCCGGGCCAAAATCACAGCAGATGTTGATTTTTGGCGTCTATTTAAGCCATGAAAACTTCATTTGACTCAAATATTCATTTTTGAGCTGCTAGGCTCTCAATTCTTGCCATATCGTTTTAGAAAACTTTCTACTTTAAGAAGACTCCAAGCCAAAAAGCTAAGTATGTACTTTGAATTGAGTTTGCATAAGCACTTTTTGGCTGTGTAAGTACATGTTTGATTTGATGTTCATTATGACAGGGAGAGAGGAATTTGAACATAATATAGATCTAAACAACTTGTTTTTCTTTTGGAACATACCTATAAAAACATATGTATATAAGATATGTTGTCGACCCCTCAAGCTCATCTAACTACTTTAAGATTTTGGAACCTGAAATTGCATGACTGATGATGGCAAACATGCTTTCATTTGATTTCAGTCATGAGCGGTCCAAAATCACAGCAGATGTTGATTTTGGCGTCTATTAAACAGAGAAAACTTCATTTTGACTCAAATATTCATTTGAGCTGCTAGGCTCTCAATTCTTGCCAGATCGTTTTAGAAAACTTTCTACTTTAAGAAGACTCCAAAAGAAAAGAAAGCTAAGTATGTGCTTTGAATTGAGTTTGATTAAGCATTTTGAAAACGCAGTACATGTTTTGATTTGATGTTCATTACTTGTTGACCGAGAGGAATTTGAACATAATATAGTCCTAAACAACACAGCATTTTTTTCTTTTGGAGCACCTATAAACATATGTATATAAGATATGTTGTATGCGACCCCTCAAGCTCATCTAACTACTTTAAGATTTTTTGGAAAGCTAAGAAATTGCATGACTGAGTGATGGCAAACATGCTTTATTTTGATTTCAGTGCACAGACTTTCCTAAAATCACAGCAGATGTTGATTTTGAAAATGTCTATTAATAGAAAACTTCATAAGACTCAAAATATTCATATGAGCTGCTAGGCTCTCAATTCTTGCCAGATCGTTTTTAGAAAACCTTCTACTTTAGAAGACTCCCAAAGAAAGCTAAGTATGTGCTTTGAATTGAGTTTGCATAAGCATTTTTGAAAAAGCGTATGATACATGTTTGATTTGATGTTCATTAGCGACGAGAGAGAATTTGAACATAATATAGTCCTAAACAGCTTGTTTCTTTTGGAACATATATGTATATAAGATATGTTAGCCGACCCTCAAGCTCCTCTAACTACTTTTAAGATTTTTGGAACCTAAGAAATTGCATGACTGATGATGGCAAAAACATGCTTTCATTTTGATTTCAGTGCTTGCCAGACTTTCCCAAAAATCACAGCAGATCATTGATTTTTGGTGTCCTATTAAGCGAAAA